>NC_092312.1:67480488-67781738 GCF_036785885.1 Coffea arabica | reverse complement strand
AGGCTCTCCCTCTCCTCTAGATTAGAATAAAATAGGTTATACAATGTATCGTTGTTGGTTAAAAAAAAAAAAAAAAAAAAAACTAAACAGCCTCAAATTCTGGGAGTTACATGTTAAAGACTGCATAAAGTGTCAACCAATGTTGTTAAACTCAGAACGGACAGCGACTTAGCTAAACCACTGAATCAGGGGTTAATTGGTCAAATCGATCAGACTGTTCTAAAAAATTTGCTGACGTTAGTATGATGTCATAATTATTTTATATTTTTATAATTTTTAGAAATATTGAAATTAAATTTTTTATTATATTCGATCAATCATAGAAAATGTTCCAAAAATATTATACTTGCAATCAAATATACACCTAATAATTATATAGAAAAATCTAAATTCATGACTAAAATATGTCCATTCTCCAAAACTACTTCAAAAACTAAATTAAAATAAATTAATACAAGTTGAAATCATTGATGGTAAATTAATAATATCATAGGGATGAAAACATTTTGATTTAACGATTATTCAAGAAAACGAGTGATTTTGACATTTACACTAAGTGGGTGACGTTTTCTTATTCCTATCAATAAATGAAAAGATTACAATTTAGATAATTCAAATTATGTTTACGAAAAAGAAGAAAAAATTTGAGAACTGGATAAACCAATCTAATCGAATCACTGATTTAGTTGATTTTTGACGATTTTGAATAATTTTTTATCAAAACGATTTTATACTACAAATCAACTCAAAAAGAAGATCGGTTCACGATCGGATCATTTAATCCAATCTGGGTCTAACAATACTGGTGTCAACCTATCACTAACTTTTCACTACGTGGGGAATTTCCCACCATAGGGGCTTCCACCTCTTATAATACTCGTCTAAATGCACGTGAGATGGACCCAAATTTCACTGGAACATAGTTAACATAAGATATTGAAAACAATGGTACAGCAAAATTATCATCAATTTTGGGGTAAAATATAGAAAATTCCCGTGGTTTCGTTGAAAGTCAACCAACCGTCTCACAATTCTGAAATATCCATATGACCCCTCATATTTAAAACTAATGGGGAATTTAACCTCTAACAGATGTGTCACCTACAAGTGATGTATAATTTTTATCTTTCTAATGCATTTTCCTTTATTTTTCATTTTTCTTCCTTTTTTTGATATTGAAATTAACATCATGGCTTTGACTTTTTCTTTCACTATTGCCTAACATCGTGGTGTATTTTTAAAAAATTAAAAAAAATTCACCATGATGCTTGCAATCTGCCACCCCCTTCCTCCTCTTCCCCTTTCTCTTCTCTCCCCCTCCCCTCCTCCTTCCTCCCTAGATCTAATCACCAGCAAGGAGGGGGAGCAGCAGGAAAGGGGGGAGAAGGAGAGGTTGAAAGTGGGGAGGGAAGTGGTACTAGGGAGGAGGGAGGGGAAGGAGGAGGAGAGGAGAAGATGATGGCAAGTGGCAAGGGTAGAATTAGAGGTGGCAATTTGTCCCAAATCCCAATGGGTTACCCATGTCCATGGAGACTTTGAGCGGGATGGGTATTGGAATTTGACATTGGGTTTAAAATGGGACAAATCCCAATTGTACCCATTAATTGATGGGAAATTTTGGGAAATACTTGGGTACCCATTGGGCTCAAATAGCAAGGGCTCCGTTTGGATTAACTATTTTTGGGGGTATTTTTAAAATATTTTATTGTAGCAGTATATATGAAAAATTTTTATTATAAAATTTTTTTGAAATATTTGATATACTAATATGGATGGGATGTTTTTTGAGTTGTTGTATATTACTGTAACATTGTATTTGAAAAACTTATTTTTTGAAAAAATAGCCAATCCAAACGGAGTCTTAGATTCAAAAATTATCTTTAACGATTTTTATAGTCATACCAGCGAATATAATCTAGTAGTCTTTCTAGTCATGATCCACAAGAATTTCCAACATTCAGTTAGTTTAGACCTGTCATCCTTGGACAATGATGAGGATAAATATTCAACACCCTAAGTGCCTTGGTCATCTTGATATATGTTGGAATATGACTGTATATCTGTCTTTTCCTTTATTTGTTAATCCAATTTTTGGTGGTAATCCTGAGTATAAAGCACTTGCATGTTTATTTAATAAAACTAAAAGAAATTTAATAAATCAAAAATATTAAAATTATATAAAAAAATAAAAATTGAATTAAAGGAAAAAAAATATGTAGAAAATAGATTTGGGTATTGAGCGGGATCAATCTAAACCCATCCCAAAGTGATCCCGCCCAAGTTAGTCCCAAAACACATATGGGTAAGGTTGGGCCCAAACCCATATGACTCGGTTCCATCTCAAACCCAAGCAAATCCCGCCCATTTTGCCACCTCTAGATAGAATGGAAGAGTGGTGGAGTAAGAGAGGAAATGACAGAGGAAAGAAAAGGGAAAAAAGAGGTAGTTTTTCTAAATAATAAAAGGGGAAAAAGAAGAAAAGAAAAATATAAGGAATTGTTATAAAACTAATCAAATAAGCTACTATAATATCAAGTGAAATATTGGAGAAAGAAGTAGAGAAATGGAGAGTAATATTCTTATATTCCAATAAGATACAAAAGTCATACCAAAGGGTTTCCATGTACCTCTATATATAGGCACTACAAGATTAAAGGTACATAAATCCTATTAAACATCCACTATTACAATAATATGAAGAAACCTATGAAACGGTTTCTCCACTACATGAATGGATTTATGAATTGTAACTTCTATACATAAGTAGCCATAAAATCATGAATTAATCCCCTTGGGAATACAAAGGGACATCCACATTTTTGTTATTTCATAACACTCCCCCTTGGATGTCCATTACACAAAGAATATGCCTCGTTAAAACCTTACTAGGGAAAAACCCAGTGGGACCAAAAAAACCCTAGTGAAGGAAAAAGAGTACACTATTCTTGTGTAATAATTTCTCCCCCTGATGCAAACGTCATTTGAGATCTTTTAATCGTTGCATTCCAATACTCTTCACCAATTTCTCAAATGTCGCAGTTGGTAATGCCTTGGTAAATAAATCGGCCAGATTATTATCTGATCGGATTTGTTGCACATCAATTTCACTATTCTTTTGCAAATCATGAGTAAAAAAGAATTTTGGTGAAATATGTTTCGTCCTATCTCCTTTAATATATCCTCCTTTCAATTGAGCTATACAAGCTGCATTATCTTCATATAATATAGTTGGAGGATTTTCTTTTCCGGAGGATAACCCACAATTCTTCCGGATATAGTGGGTCATTGATCTTAACCAAACACATTCTCGACTGACTTCATGAATTGCTATTATTTCAGCATGATTCGATGAAGTGGCGGCTAGTGATTGCTTTGTAGATCGCCAAGAAATGGCTGTGCCTCCATATGTAAATAAATAACCAGTCTGAGACCTTGCTTTATGCGGGTTGGATAAATACCCAGCATCAGCATAACCAACCAATTCAGGTTTGGATTTATTTGAATAAAATAAACCAAGATCTATTGTTCCTTGAAGATAGCGAAAAATATGTTTAATACCATTCCAATGTCGTCTTGTGGGCGAGGAACTAAATCTTGCTAATAAATTTACTGCAAATGATATATCAGGCATTGTACAATTAGCAAGATACATTAGTGCACCAATTGCACTAAGATATGGTACTTCAGGACCAAGTATCTCTTCATTTTCTTCTCGTGGTCTAAAAGAATCCTTATTAGGATCTAATGATCTGACAACCATTGGGGTACTCAATGTATGTGCTTTGTCCATATAAAATCGCTTTAATACCTTCCGGGTATAAGCAGTTTGGTGGACAAAAATGCCACCTTTCAAATGCTCAATTTGCAAACCAAGGCAGAATTTTGTCTTTCCAAAATCTTTGATCTCAAATTCTTTCTTCAAATATTCAACACTATTTTGAATTTCTTCAGGAGTTCCAATTAAATTTAGATCATCAACATATACCGCAATTATCACAAAATTTGATCCATTTTTCTTGATAAAAACACATGGACATATTGGATCATTGGTATAACCTTCTTTTGTCAGACATTCATTGAGACGGTTATACCACATACGTCCAGATTGTTTGAGCCCATACAGAGACCTTTGTAATTTAATAGAATAAATATTTTTAGGATTTGATTTGCATGCTTCAGGCATGTTGAATCCTTCAGGAATTCTCATATAAATATCATTTTCAAGATTCCCATATAAATATGCAGTAACGACGTCCATTAGACGCATATCTAATTTTTCATGTACTGCAAAACTCACAAGATATCTAAATGTGATAGCATCCACTACAGGTGAATACGTTTCATCATAATAAAATCCAGGCCTTTGTGAAAATCCTTGGGCTACAAGTCTTGCTTTATATCTCACAATTTCATTTTTCTCATTTCTTTTTCTCACAAATACCCATTTATATTCTACTGGCTTTACACCTTCAGGTGTTTGGACTACAGGTCCAAAAACTTTTCTTTTAGCCAGTGAGTCCAATTCAGATTGGATCGCATCTTTCCATTTTGGCCAATCATTTCTACCTCGACATTCATCAACCGATCTAGGCTCATGATCCTCGTCCTCTGCCATAATATCAAGTGCTATATTATATGCGAAAATATTATCAATAATTATTTTTTTTCGGTTCCAACTTTTTCTTGAAGTGACAAAATTTATTGAATTTTCTATAGTTTCATTCTCTTCAAGAATTGGCTCTTTAGGAGCGACCTCTTCAGGAGGTTGAATTTTGTCACTAATTGTTGATTCATCTATTCCTCTTTTCTTTCGAGGATTTTTATCTTTGGAACTAAGAGGTCTCCCACGCTTCAGGCGTGCTTTAGACTCATTAGCACTTGTGATTTGTTCTTCAGGGACATCAATTTTAATCGGAGCATTTTCAGCAGGAATATGTGATTTAGTAACTCTTTTGGAGTCATTAAATGCATCCGGTAATTGATTTGTAATTTTTTGCAAATGTATAATCCTTTGAACTTCTAATTCACATTCTTTAGTACGAGAATCAAGGAAATTCAATGATATTTTCCAAGTGATTTCCTTTTTCGGTTGATTTTTATCTCCCCCTAATGTCGGAAAATGTGACTCGTCAAAATGACAATCTGCAAATCTCGCAGTAAATAAATCACCTGTTAATGGTTCCATATACTTAATGATTGAAGGTGATTCATATCCGACATATATCCCCAATCTTCTTTGTAGGCCCAATTTACGACGTTGGGGCGGTGCAATTGGAACATACACCGCACAACCAAATATTTGTAAATGAGAAATATTTGGCTCATAACCAAAAGTTAATTGTAGGGAAGAATAAGTGTGATAACTTGTCGGCCTAATTCTCACAAGTGTTGCTGCATGTAAAATAGCATATCCCCAAGCAGATGAAGGAAGTTTAGACCTCATCAACAATGGTCTAGCAATTAATTGTAGCCGTTTAATAAGTGATTCGGCTAGACCATTTTGTGTGTGAACATAGGCTACAGGATGTTCAACAGTTATTCCAATGGACATACAATAATCGTCAAAAGCATGTGACGAATATTCACCAGCATTATCTAGACGAATTTTCTTTATTGGAAAATCTGAAAATTGTGCTCGCAATTTAATTATTTGAGCAAGCAATCTCGCAAATGCCAAGTTGCGAGTAGATAATAAACATACATGTGACCATCTAGTTGATGCATCAATTAGCACCATAAAATATCGAAATGGTCCACATGGTGGATCTACAGGCCCACATATATCACCATGAATTCGTTCTAGAAATGCAGGGGATTCAGTCCCAACTTTAACTTGTGATGGTCTAATAATTAATTTCCCTTGAGAACAAGCAACACAAGAGAATTCATTGGCTTTTAATACTTTTTTATTTTTCAATGAGTGGCCATGTGAATTCTCAATTATTCGTCTCATCATTATAGATCCAGGATGTCCGAGACGATCATGCCAAATTATAAAATCATCGGGATGAGTAGACTTCTGGTCTACTAGGTGATGAATTTCAATTGCACTAATTTGTGCATAATATAACCCAGAAGAAAAAGAAGGTAATTTTTCTACTTCGCATTTTTTCCCATAAATGATACTTGTGATTAATAAAAATTCACCATTTGTCTCAGTCATTGTCTCGATATAATATCCATTTTCGCGGATATCTTTAAAACTCAATAAGTTTCTTCGAGACTTGGGAGAGAATAGTGCATTATTTACAATAATTTTAGTCCCTTCAGGGAGAAATATAGTGGCTCTTCCGGAGCCTTCAATCAATTTTGCACTACCACTAATGGTATTAACATTTGTCTCTCCCATTTTCAAACAAGAAAAATATTTTTTATTTTTCAATATGGTGTGCGTAGTAGCACTATCAATGAGACAAATATCATCATCACCATTATTTAATCCCAAATATTTGACATCCATTTCTTCTTCAGGAAGAAAATTTCAAACAAAAATAAATATTAATAAAGATGCGAAAATAAATATTCAATAGAAAGAAAATTACATGAAAGATATAAAGTATCATAAAAATATCTAAATAATCATGGGATATTTGTTGACATCTTCAGGATGTTCAAAAAAATCAGCAACATCGAGGTGTGTCATGTCAGCATCATCACCATCATCATAGTCATTCTTTTGATCAATGAAATTTGTCTCAACACCTTTGTCTTTCTTTTTCAATGATGCTTGATAGAGGTCAACAAGATGTTCGGCCGTACGACAGGTACGAGACCAATGACCTTCCATACCACACCGGTAGCATTTTTCTTCATAAACTTTCTTTTCTCCATTTTTCTAATCGTAGTTATTTTCCCTCTTTTGGGAAACATTTTGTTGCTTGCCCCGGTTAAAATTTTCACGGAGCACACATTTACTACGATCACGTCCACGGCCACGGCCACGTCCGCGGCCTCCTCCACGGCCACCTCTACGGCCATGTCCACGACCTCGACCAGAATTTTGAAATTGGGTCGCATTCGCTTCAGGGAATGGACTTGCACCAGTTGGTCGGGACTCATGATTTTTCAGCAACAATTCATTGTTTTGTTCAGCCAAGAGAAGACATGCAATAAGTTCAGAATATTTTTTAAACCCCTTCTCTCGATATTGCTGCTGCAGGAGCATGTTAGAGACATGAAAAGTAGAAAATGTTTTTTCTAACATATCTTCATCAGTGACTTTTTCGCCACATAATGATAATTGAGAAGTGATTCTGAACATGGCTGAATTATATTCGTTGACAGATTTAAAATCTTGCAGCCGTAAGTGAAGCCAATCATATCGGGCTTTTGGAAGAACGACCAACTTCAGGTGGTCGAATCTTTCTTTCAAATCTCGCCAAAGGACAAGAGGATCTTTAACAGTAAGATATTCTGATTTTAATCCTTCATCTAAATGATGACGAAGAAAAATCATAGCTTTGGCACGGTCTTGGTTTGAGGATTCATTTTTTTCCACAATAGTATTACCAAGACCCATTGCCTCAAGATGGATTTCAACATCCAATACCCATGATAAATAATTTTTTCCAGAAATATCAAGAGGTACAAACTCTTGTTTTGTAAGATTAGCCATAAGAAATTGAAATAAGATTTTGACTTAGAAATTTACCTCAAAAGTCACTTGAAGAAATACGGGCAGAATTTCGGCAAAATCTTGTACTTCACTTTTGCTCAAAGTAGCGCCTTCGTTTTCGCCTTTGCTCAAAAGAAGAGTTTTCGTGCTGATAACGTGTTATAAAACTAATCAAATAAGCTACTACAATATCAAGTGAAATATTGGAGAAAGAAGTAGAGAAATGGAGAGTAATATTCTTATATTCCAATAAGATACAAAAGTCATACCAAAGGGTTTCAATGTACCTCTATATATAGGCACTACAAGATTAAAGGTACATAAATCCTATTAAACATCCACTATTACAATAATATGAAGAAACCTATGAAACGGTTTCTCCACTACATGAATGGATTTATGAATTGTAACTTCTATACATAAGTAGCCATAAAATCATGAATTAATTCCCTTGGGAATACAAAGGGACATCCACATTTTTGTTATTTCATAACAGGAATAAATTAAAATATAATTTATTTTGTGAGTTAGCGGTAACGACGCAGGTTATAAATTAACTTTCCACGTAACCGTAGGATGGCTGCTTGACTTTAAAATCAAAATGAGGGTTAAATGTATTCAACCAGTTTTTTAATAAAACGCTGAATGCAGATAGCCATAGTAATGACTAACGAGAAAGTAATTCTGGCTAAATTTTGCAATAAACTAGCAAAAGAGGAAAAAGAACAAGTTACCTAGCATGCACCTTCATGCAACCAAGGGCTGATGGTTAAACCCTAAAGGTTGCATATGAATTTGTTTAAGAAGATACCACTAATATGAGGCTGCTTGATGATTTACTCGATGGTTCATGCTGGAACAACCTTTGAATCTGCTACTTGTATCTTTAATAACCTATACTTGTAACTTTAATAACCTATACGGTCAACCGTTCAACAATGAAGACAGGTCAGTATTTGAAGCAATAATACTGCATCCAATAGCTTAGTCTTAATTTGCCGAATTCTTACTTTCGCAAGAAAATGTCAGGAATAGCTTAGTCTTAATTTCTTTTAGGGATAATTGCAGAAACCTTCCCTGAGGTTTCTGACATTTGCACTGACCTTCCCTGTGGTTTGAAAAATTACACTGACCTCCCCTGAGGTTACTAATCCTTTGCAAATTCAGTCCAAACGATTAAAATATTGTTTTAGGGAGTGAAATTAGAATTTTTACCAAATTTGTCCTTTATACTGCATGTCCAATGAATGACAAAGTACTACAAATCAATTAACAATTAATAAACTTTAAGAAGTATAGTTTATAGGCAAATACACATTATCTATTTAAAGTACCGGCTCTTTATGGGTATTTTACTTTTAAACATTTAATTTAATACAAATATTTACGCTCAAATACAGATTTATATTTGCTTTCAAATATTTAATTTTTGTTAAATACAAAAACTACCAATTTCTCTTCCATAAAAATATTAATATAACACTTTTTCAATTTTAATTACAAATATTTATGTATTTAACATAACTTAAATGATTCAGAATAAAATGCCCATAAAGAGCCAATACTTTACTCATGTAATAGATGAAAGCCATAAAGAATTAATATTTTATGGGCAATTTTTTTTTAATATTTAATTTATATTAAATAAATAACCTACCAATTTTCTTTTTACAAAAATATTACTGTAACACTTTTTGAATTTTACTTACAAATATTGATATATTTATCATAAATTAAATGTTTGAAAGTAAAATACCCGTAAAAAATCAGTACTTTAAATGAGTAATGCGTGTTTGTCCATAAAGAGCCGGTAACTATTTAAAGTACCGGTTCTTTACAGGTATTTTACTTTCAAACATTTAATTTAATACAAATATTTATGCTCAAATATAGATTTGTATTTACTTTCAAATATTTAATTTTTATTAAAAACAAAACCTACCAATCTCTCTTCCGTAAAAATATTAATATAACACTTTTTCAATTTTAGTTACAAACATTTATATATTTAACATAAATTAAATGAATAAAATGCACATAAAGAGCGAATACTTTACTCATGTAATGGATGAAAGCCATACAAAATTAATACTTTATGGGTCATTTCTTTTTTTAAAAAAATATTTAATTTATATTAAATAAATAACTTACCGATTTCCTTTTTGCAAGAATATTACTTTAACACTTTTTGAATTTTACTTACAAATATTGATATATTTATCACAAATTAAATGTTTGAAAGTAAAATACCCGTAAAGAACCGGTATTTTAAATGAGTAACGCGTGTTTACCCATAAATTATACTCCTTAAAGTTTATTAATTATTAATTGATTTATAGTACATTGTCATTCATTGGACATATAGCACAAAGGGCAAATCTAGTACAAAATTCTTATTTCACTCCTTAAAATAATATTTTAATCGTTTGGACTAAATTTGCAAAGGATTAGTAACCTTAGGGGAGGTCAGTGTAATTTTTCAAACCACAGGGAAAGTCAGTGCAAATGTCAGAAACCTCAGATGAGGTTTCTGCAATTATCCCTTTCTTTTATTATCACCAATTGTGACCATGGTTTAAAGTTGCAGTCGCGGTTGCGGCTATGACAGTTTTACATTGATCTTGCCATATCGATCGCAATCTCGATGAAACGCAAATTTTAAAGCATTTAATATTCTAAAATTTTGAAGCGATCTCATCCTTTTTTTTGCTTTTTTTTTCTGTTGGTTTTTTGTTGGATTCGATTTGACTCGGGATGATTCGAGACGACTCAATCGTTTCTATCCGTGTCAAAGAATTCTAGGCTGAGTTCTCGACGATCCATATATCTCGAAATCATCTCGTCCCAGAATCGGAACGGAGAGCTCCGTTCTAGTGATAGTTTGGCCGAGTCTTTGAACCATGACAGATTTTAAGGCTTTCATCCCGGAGACAACAAGGCATTCACCCCACAATAGTTTGTGACAGCCTATTGTGCATCAAAATATGATGGCCAAGATAAAATTTAGTGCAGAAAATTTCAGAATTTAGATAACCATAGTAGCAGCAAAATTTAGCAATCAGCGAGCCAAGATGGAAAGGAATAAGTCCGACAATGATACTAACTTAGAAAAGGTTCTACATAAGAGCATACCATCAATACTATATTGTCTGATAATTTACTTAGATGCATCAGACAGGATAAAACTAGGATTCTGCTAAAATGGTCTAATATAACCTGGATATTCCAGCACTGAAGCTAAAACAAAGCCAACAGCAAGTAAAATGCTTCATTACATATTGCACATATACTCAAGTTCAACTTATGTAGCATTTTCACTACCATGCAAGATTCAAACCTCATCACACTCCAGGAGGTAGGCACTTAGGATCGAGCTCAAAAACACCATCAGGGACACTGACCCTCTCATTGCAGGTCATCTGAGCCGAAGGCACTCTGTGGGAGAACCTAAAGTAGCTATTAGGCCTTATCAGAACTGATTCATTCTTGCTTCTCTGAAATGAACTCATGTGCCCCTGCAATTTTTCTAAGCAAGCAACTCGAATGCCCCAAAGATCCACCTCATAAGACAGAATCTCCACAATTTCATACTCCCATTTTCTCTGGTTTTCTGGGTGAGAGCTCCAAATAGCAATATCCCAGTCCTTATAAATAGCCCAAGTCTCTCCTTTTCTCGGTCGAATGAAGTAAGGCTTGGACTTCCGCATGCATTTCTCCAGCTTCATACAGGACACCTGATGAGAGAAAGCATTGGGATATAAGGTTTTTCTCATCCCACGTTTAAACAATCCACAACCAACAGGTAAGCCTGCGTTTATCCACTTCTTCTCACATCTTGACCATGGAACGGGCTTAAGCCATGTAATTTGCATCCTCAGATTCCAATTTGTTTTGAGAACCTTTGCGATTGTGGCGTATGATCTTGGCAAGCTATCTTTTCCATCAAAACAAGCCCACGTTTGCCCAGCTTCGAACATGTTCTCAAGTCTATCCTTCTTCTGAATATTGACAAATAATGAGTCTGCTCCGTCAAAAGAATTTGACACTCCATTAATTTCCTTTAAATCTGAATCAGATTCAGAATCGTTAAGATTAATATGAATGTTGTCAATCTCCTCTGAACTACTAGGCCTATAACTCGATCCTGAATCTGAATTTTCAGCGGAATCTGAATATAACTCACCAACATCATCAAGGGCCTTGACTTGTTCAGCATCTTTTTCATCGACGCAAGTTCTTTTGGAACGGTTGCTGCATTTTTCTCCCATGTCCGAGCCTTGTGCATCAACATCATTCTTTTTTCTGGGTTCCACCACTAATGAATCCCTACACCTTTTCCTGCATTCAGGCCTCACTTCTGCAGAGTACACCTGATTCACTGAATCAGGTTCTTTGGCACCCTGTTTCTGGGATTTTTGTATTGTTACAAGTTCTCTCTTTTGATGATTAAGTTCCACAGTTAACTCCAAAATCTTCTCCCTTACTCCAAGTTCATTTTCAAGCTCATCCAACTTCTTCTCCTTTAAATCAAGCTCATTTGCCCTTATCTCCATCTCATTCTGAATTATGCTCATCTCTCGAATCAGGCCCTCAACTTGCTGCTCTTTTAAACAAATTTCCCTGAGCTTTTCATCAACAGTGCTCCCAAATTGCTTTTCCTTCTTTTCCATTTCCTGCAGAATCCCTATTGCCAGGTTCTCTTTTCCCTCCACTTTCTTCAACATCTCCTCTATCCATTTTCTCCTTGAATCAAATTCTTGAAAGCTCTTCCTACCTGATTCCTGGGCTGACTTCAAGAGCATCTCTCTGGACTGAAGCTCAGTGAAGCTTTCACTGAAAGAACTCTTTAAAAGCTTCAGGTGCTCCTCAACATCTTTGCACTGGAGCATCACGAAGCCCATCAAAGTTTGGAGGCTGTTTCGTTTCTCTTCATTGAGCTCCAGAGCCTCAGATATCCTCTCCACAGGATCCATAGTTTTTCCTGAAAGCAATCCTCAGTTTCTTTTAGATTTTACAAGTAATAGTACTCTAATCCGTACTAAGATTCACGGGTGAGTTTTGAGAATCTGATTCTTGCACTAATGTTTCTGCAGGTCTAGCTCTAAATGATCAGCAATGTCACATCAAATCTGCCGGAGATGAATCTTTTAACGACTGTGTGAAGTGGATTGCCATTCAGTTAATATGAGTTTCAAAAATCTGGACACAGAACTATTGCGGTTAAAGGCCAAGATTTGCGCAAAAAGGGGAGGAAACATGGAGGTGCGGTCTGGATTTTGTGTTAAAATCTTGGATTCGGTCCCACTTGCTTATTTGTAGAGGAATTATTTGAAAAAACAAATATTTGCTTGTATCGTAAATATATATTTTAATAATTTTTTTATATTTTTAATCACTTTTTTTATCTTATATACATTATATTATAAAAAGTCATATACTAATTAATTATTTCAAATGATATTTTAAATAATTTCCTATCTAGATATAATGTATTTTTTTCTATATAATAATGTTGTATAAATAATTGGCTATGAATTGTAACATAAATACATTACAAAATTCATATATAATCCTATTAACAAAACTCACAGTAGGGTAGATTCGATTTTTAAAAATTTAATGACTTAAATTATGCTACACTATCTTATCAAGTGGTGCAGTGTAATTTGGGATATTAGATTTTTGAAAATCAGATATATCCAAATTTACTGCTATTAACAATTGTTCCTAACCCTGTTGCCAATTTTCATAAGCAATCTTAAAGAGTTTAAAAATAGGTTTGGCCATACAATGGCTACCCAATTGTTTTAGGAAAGAATTGGTTTAGCAATTTAGAATAATTAGGAATTTTTTGTTCGACTACTCTTTATTTTTTACCGAATCATTACACTGTAAAAGAGATTCGGAGAATTGGATTATTTGAAAACAAGTGTTTAGAAATATTTGTTTGAAAAGACTATAGACGCTTTTCCTTCATATTGAGAAAGGGACTATTTTGGCCAGAAGGGGAGTGATTGTACTGATTTTGCATAGCAGAAGAAGTGGTTTCAATTGTGCCACGCAATTTCAGTTGTGAGCTACTTAGGTGTTGAGACATGAGAGTTTGGGTTGTTGGCAGCTGCAAATGGGTGTTGCCACGTGTTGTACTACAATCTTCAACTATTTCCACGTAGGGGCCATGCACGGCACTTCGTGACTCCAACTTTTCCTTTCCAATTTTGCTCTTTTTTTAAAAAAAAAAAATTATTAATTGAGCACGAGGATGCAAGTCTTTAAGAATTTGAAAATGCTGCATTCCACTATTTTGTGACTGTTATTTAAGTTGAACCAAAAATCTATACAATATATAAAGTCAAAGGAATGGCAATTAGTGTAAAACAATTTTGGTCATCATCTGAATTTTTAATTTTATTCTTATAAATAAAATTAACTTTTACTCTTATCACCTAATCATATTTTACCATTCTAACTATCCATAACCGCCCTAATCTAACTATCAAATCACTATAATATTATAAAGCAAAATTCTTCAATGAAAATTTAATATCAATTTGATTTATGTGAAAGACAAATTTTGTATAAAATTAATTCATTTTAATTATTTTAAATTGCACACACATGGATGTACCCTTAACACTAGCTGTAATAACCTCCTACGCATGCTTAATTAGTGTTTAAAATTATAGTTGCACAATCAAAAATAATTTAAAATTAAATACGAAAACAAAATAACAAATTTCTTGCATAATTCAAATTACACATTTATTTTAATTTTAGATACTTTAAATTTGTTAAATAATTAGTTTCAATTGGTCTTCAAAAAAGTATATATATATAGAGAGAGAGAGAGAGAGTTGCCGTGTGCTTCAAACACTCCAGGCTCCTTTTATTAATTGGTCCTGCCAATTTGCAATTAGAGCCCACCGTTTGCCTCAAATAAATACAACGAGCTCCCTGTTTTGAGAAAAAAAATTCCAACTAATAAAATAGCCTGTCGTATGTCAGATACACGACGAGCATGATAGACAGAAAAATAAACTTTTTCTCAACTATGTTTCTCAGACTTTTTAATTTTTAGACAATATTCAAAGAGATTTGTTGGATATATGCAAAATTAGATTTTAAATTTAAATTTAAATTAGTAATTATATATAATAATGATATATACACTATCAATGTATACAAAATTAATACTGTTCATATTTATTTGTATGTTTTTTACGACAACGATGACATTTCTATGACTTAAATTTTTTTCATAATCTAGGGGAAGGAAAGTCTAAAAAGGCTATACATAAGGGGCTGATACCTCTTTTAAATTTTTTTCACTACGAGTGAGATTCGAACCGAGTGGCCTATAGTTCAAACAAAGACTTAGCTCTTTTTGGTGGATCGGTGCTGAGTAGTTTTCGATTAGAGCATTTTTTTTATTTGCTTTCTTTGAACGGGTGCTGGGTAGGAATGGCAACGGGACAGGGTTGGGGCAAGGGACGGGGGTGCCTGCAAATTCCCCCATCCCTGCCCCACCCCGCCCCGCCCCGCTTCCCTCGCGGAACTAATAAAAATTTGCTATATAATTTTATTATAGTTAAATTTTAGCAAATAATCAAGTACTAAAATATCAATACATCACCAAAATTTTATTCATTGTAATTTCACAATTGAAACTTATAAAAACAATCAAACAAAAGTTATTTGAATACAATCCAACATGATGAAATAAATACAACTAAAGTAGTCAAGTTTTCACTTTTGGCACAAATACAATCACTAATTCATTATTGTGCTTGTGCTTTTTTTTTAAGAAAAAAATGTTATTGTATTAAGTGTAATTAGGGATTTAATATAAATGTATAAGTAAATTTAGTATAACAATTAATAATTTGTATTAGTATGCATATATAATTATTAATATAATTGATAATATCAATTATATTACATATACTAATATATATTATATAATACATTTAACTAATAATAATATTATTATAAATTTGTAACTAATTAAATTATATATTATATATAATTATATACATTTATATTTTATATATTTATTAATTTAAAGGGGGTGGCGGGGCGAGAAATGGGACGGGGTGTGTCCGCCCCGTTTCTAAGCAGGGGGAAACAAATTCCCCCGCCCCATTAGTCCCCCCTGGGGCCGGTGTCCGCGCATTGCCACCTTAGTGCTGGGTGGTCTTCTCTGTAAACACGTGGAGTATTACATTTAGTATTAATAGGTTAGGTCATAGGTAGTAAATACTTGTGTCTCTACAGCAGACGGCATAGTAAGTATTTAAACACGTTGCATGTCACATACATTAATATTTTTCAACAAAGAGTATAAAACACAAAATAAATTTTCTCCTACTATATAGCTTCACGGATGATACTTCAATTTATGACGAAATTTTGCAATTCTTATTAAGATGAATATGTGTCTAAAGACTATTGCAAAACCAATAGAAAAAAAAATTATATGGTACTCTTTTCCATATATAGACATATAATGTCAATAAATTGATAAAATCATAAATAATTTAATATCTCATCCATAAAAATATGAGTAAAAACTGTCATTAATATAGCATAGCATCCAAAATTTGTACTAAGTGAACCCATGTCTTTAATTTTATATTTTTCAAACATATTTGTTTTATCATTGTGCACTTTTTTCAGGCAATACCTTTGTCGATTTGTATTTTTTTCCTTGTGTTTTTAATTGTCCTTAATTTTTTTCAAAAAATATCATATAATATACATGCAAATGATTTTGCATTATTCTCATATCGCATTTTACTATGTGTTAGTTTTGCTATTGTAAATTATGAGGTGGATATAGTATAAAAATTATAATTAAGCACATTATACAAATGTTTCTAAAAGTACAATTAAAAGTTTGCCGAATGAACAATCTTGGCAAAATTTTGCAGGGATATACATGAATAATATAATTGCTAATGATATACATTTAAAAGAACTAGTAAATTCATCCAAAATTGTCAAATCTTAAAGATCTTTTAAACTACTGCTTGCAATTTATCTGTACCTTTTGACAGCTACACAGTACAGTCAAGCAGTTAACCCCTTCAAGTTTCATCTCCTGGAATAATAAATGCTTTAAGTAAAAATCGCAACAATAATGTCACATCAAATTTAGTGAAGAATCTTTTTAACTAGTTTGAAGCTTATCCGCTTTTGGATTGGTATAATATTTACGGATAAATTTTATATACATTGATTGACGGAATATACATTATTACCGTTGAATCTATGATGCATATGTAAAAGTTAAATTTAAAATTTAAAATTTATATAATTATCATTTATCTAATACTAATAGTATATACGTTTTTAGTGTATAGAGGGTTAATCCAATGTTTAACCACACTAGCTTCATCCATTATCACATTCTACCTTGGATTCTCTGTTTTCTACGAATTGGGTTTTGTTAACCAGTAAATGGGTTTGATCCCTTGAAATTCGTGCTGCATCTGGGTCTTCTAGCATCCAATTTCTCTGTTTTTGTTTTTCTAAACCATGTTAAATTTGGATTGCTAAAAAAAAAAAAGAAAGTTTCATCTAATTTTGAGAACTGGTCTCCCAAGAAATTTTCTGTTTCTTTTCTTTTCACAGCCCCAAAAAAGTGCAATTCTTGTATAAGAGACAAGAACATTCACATGCGGTATATGTTTCAAATAATGCAAAAAAGTGTGCACAAATTGAAGTTGAAAGTTTAGTTTAAGAAAGAAATTATTCCTCACAAAATGTACATAGTGAATACTTTTTCGTAGGCCAGCATGATGTGTGGGTATAATGTATACTCCCTCCGTCCCAATATTAGAGACGTTTATAGGGAATGCAACTTTTTATGTACAGTGGTATCATTATTGACAGCCAAACCTTTGTTCCAAATTTACCCCGTCGCAAGTACAATGGTCAGCTGCACTTTGTGTTTTTCATGGAGTAATGATTTTGTGGGTCCCATCTTAACCAAAAGCATTCCTTTGTATGTTAGAGACACGCGCTATTATTGGCCTTATAAAGTGAGAGTTAGTCTCACGTACTCCTCTGGCTTCTCCAAATGGATAATAAATAGCAGGTCCCACCAAATTTATTTGGATTTTCTAGCACATGCACTATGAGGGCAAGGACGGAACATTAGAAGGAAAATAGTGTAGCGTGACTCTAATTTTGGGACAATGAAAAAGGTGAAACATGACATTAACAATGGGGCGGAGGGAGTATTATGTAATCTTCTCCTTAGATTTAGTCATGTGTGACTAAGCTACAACTGGATCAATTTATTGGTTGTGGCCTCTATACTTGATATGGTCTTTATAATTGATAGTTGGGAAGAAAATATTGCTGTTGCAAAGGGGAAACTAACCAGCCTGTTATTTCCTTTATGACAACATAAGGAGTCTACAATAGTAGGAGTAATACAATTAAAAAAAAGCCTGTGATAATAAGGAGTCTCCAATATTGGGAGTAATACGACTCAGAGTGCATTCGCGTTAAGTCGAGTTCAAAGAGTGCACAACTCAAGATAAATACTGAACTCGAACTCGTCGAACTTTTAGAAGTCGAGCTCAAACTTAAATTTAACTTCAGTTTACCTTAATCAAGCTCAAACTCGAGTTTAATTAAATCTAATCAAGTCAAATCAAGTTCAATCAAGCCTATTCGAGTCTAATCAAACTCATGTAATAAAAATTAATATTTTACATATAAGTTTAAATAAAGGATATTATTGATATTTTACAATAATAAATATAAAAAAAATTAAAATATACATTATAAAAAACTCGATTAGACTAATCGAACCTTCGAGTACAAAATATCGAAGCTTGAGCTCGACTCGTGAACTCAAATGAGTAGCTCGAAATCAAACTCGAGCTCGAGTCAATCTGTTGACCAAGTAATTCGCGAGTTCAAGTCGAGTTATTTGGTTCAACATCACCCCTAAATACAACCAACAAACCACTGACCCATAAATGGTGGAGTTACAAGTGTCACAATTCAATAGTACTACAACTAAACTCACAAAGAGGAGGAGGAGAAACTCACATATGGTGAGATTTGAAAAAATGACTTCAGTAAATTTCCCCCTAATTATCATCTGTTGTAACTTTTCTACAACAGGTGGTACAGGAGATAGTTGAGGGGCGTGGTTTGCCATTAACCTTAACATAGATGGTCTATATGTTGTACAGCCTTGTTGGATAACACAAACTGATCATGGATTCCCCAGTTTCTGTCCCAAACTCTTTCGCTACCCAGAATTGGCAGCCACCCCCACTGTTTATGTCCCAAGCTATTGTCAACCTGCCCAGTATTGGCAGCCACCTTGAACAAACAAGCAAGAACAAGAAATCAAATTGAGGAATATGCAGTCTTCACACCAAATGGGTCATATTGATTGGTTAGGGATTCTCTCCAGAATCTAAGAACTTCTCAGTATGATCGCAATGCCATTTCTGGGCATATATCACCAAGAACGCATACTGCAGCATTTCAGCTTTTTCCCATCTCTGTTACTGTAATTCATCTGAATGAATTTAATGAGATGGTAATATCTTAACCAATGTTCGTCTCAGAATATGTGACAAGATAATACGCCCAAGCCAAGCAACTTCAACTACTCAAATAAATCTGAGAGCTATTCAGAAATCTATGCTTTGCTTTAGTTTACATGAAATTTTTCCCATGCAAGCTACCTACACTTCTTATGAGCCACCAGGGGAGCCCAAGTATATCTTAACTGTTTTAGAATATCTTATCGCAACCTATTACAGACTTCATTTGGACGCCTATAGCATCTTTTACAAGAAACTCTTCAGCTGCCGACCTGAAATGTCAAAGCAACAGCACATTCATGGTTACTGTATACGGCATATTAATTAGGGAAAAAGTCCATGATGTTTGACTCTTTGCACTACAAATGTGTAAATTGAAAAGATGGAAGAACTTCTTGTACTTTTGCAATTTTCCATAGCTAAATAATGGTGTAAACTTCAGATGGTAAATGAACCAGTGACACAATGCTGAAAGGCAGATTGTTGAATGTAATCAATTTGCAAAACATGCATTCTGGGTGTACGAGCCACCATACAAACAATTTCAGTAACATCAGAAGCACTCTGCATTTTTACTAAGAATGTATCATGGGAGGCACTATATCAAATGATATTCGAAGAGATGCCTAAGAATGTAAAATTTACAGGATTACCAATTTTTTATTTGTAAAATTTACAGGATTACCAATTTTTTATTTGTAGTTTTTGTCATTGGTTTCACAAGAGATACATTTAGCAAGAAGTGAGGCTAGAATAGAACTGACATGGCAACTGGAAAGTGATGCTAGACTGAAGCTAGACCAAGCCATCCAAAACAATATGCATAGGAGTTTAATGAAGATAGAGAAACTCCAAGAGTAAACTTCCCTTGGGCGATTTGCAGGCTTCAATTCAGATAGCCCATTTCTCCTCTCACTATAATGTGCCAAAAAAGTAAAGACAAAAGGAAACAACCTTGGTCTTTTAGTATTATACTTGCAAAAACTAGGTTAACTTCAACTAAGCATCCTTCGGATTTAGGCCTTTTTTTTTTTTCTTTTTTTGGGTAAAAAACATAACAGAACCAATGCCAATTATAGAGTTGTCTGATTATCTCATGCAAATGAATCTTTCAACAGGAAATAAGTACAATTCAAAGCTATGTAGATAGACACTTTGGTAAAGGCCTCACCATCTTTTTGCAATTTGGAAGAGAGGAATCACTGGTCAACATCGATATCTCTGGTCTAGTTATAGTTTAGTCTACTGGATGTTCTACTTCAAAATCAAGGGAAACAGGACAGAAGCCTATTCCGTCTTGAAAAGAGAGATGAATATCCTATTCTGTAATGAAAAGAGATAATAAGACCTTTACCATTATGGTATCTTCTTTAGCCACAATCAATTAGCAACAGAAGAATATTATCCAAAAAATTATACCAAAACAGCCAATATTTTTTATCTGTGACAGATTATATAGAATAAAAATGCAGGACAATGTGTCAGGACAACATAAATAATGCATCTAAATATTTTTACAATATAGGATGTCCAAATTGCAGGTACATATAAGTGATACAATAATTGCAAGAGTAGAACAAAAAAGAAGGAAAACAGCAAATGATTCTAAGCTATTGTGGTTGCAGGAGAAGATCCAAGCTGCAAATAGTGAAAAAACAGTTGAGTTTCACCTAACAAAGAAGTGGTTGAGGTTACTGATTTTATCCCCATAACAGCCTTCAGAACTAGGTTGGGATCCAAAAGTGTTGTATTTCAGTCCACAATTCTAGACTGTTTTTTGAACTAAAACAACTGAACCAGATAGTTAGGTAGATGCAATCTCTAAATAGACAAGCCAGAGGTGCTATAAGGAGTGGATTTTTTTTAGTATTTTATATATATATATATATATATATATACCAAAGTTAGCAGTCAATTATGAGATTCCTACTTGAGCACCAAGGTCGTAGAACATGTTTATATTTTTTATTGTGCCAGAGTACTTGTCAGAATCACCCATCAAAGCACTAACTATTTAAGATTCAAAAAAGTTTTCAATCTTGTTCAATTGCAAAGGAAAAGTATGGGGAACAACTCTAGTAATCAAATGCGACAAGTATCAATATTCACCGTATGATTGTGGTATTAAACCACGCTTGGGCAAAGTTTTAATACAACCCTCAGGAAGGGAACTTTATTGAGAGGAAGGAGGTGGGGTGGAGGGGGAATAATCCTGCTGCATAGGAAGTAGACCTAAAAATTACATTAGAGATAATTTATTCAGGTAACTGCTCTAATGTGAAAGCTAATTCAAGATACCACTTGCTAATATTAGGTTGCATGATAATATATTTTCCTGCAATTTTTAGTCAAATAAAAACTTTTTCAGGCAACTTTCATCAGCAAAAAAGTTGATCTAGTCAAAAGTTTCCAGGAATGAGTGCAAATCACAAAGATGAAATTAAAACTGTGAAGCTGCACGTCAGAAAAGGATATATGCTAGGTGAAAGCGCACAATTAAGTAAAACTCAAGCAAAACCTGGAGGCAATACAGGATGAATTTCAATTAATCCATCAGGAGCACTATCTCTACTAATTGTTTGTCATTTGAAACAGTGCAGTCTATGGAGAACCTAAAGAAGTTATGAAAAGATAACCGTACATTGACAGAATAAAAAGCAACCAAGTTCTACTATTCTTTGACACTTTTGAATAAGAACACCACAGGTCAGTGGCATCTTTTACTAGGGGGAAGCTTCTAAGTTACTCTATATCTAATCCATCACAAAATTAAACAGATAAGTTGCTAGCTTACACAAAGATCTTTGTAATATTTGATGATTGTATTCTCCAGAAAGAAACCTGAAGAGCCAGCGGTAGTAGGAAGATAGATAAGCAATCAATAATTGCAGAGAACTTCAACTAGAACTTTAAATGTCAGCATCATTAGTGTCAGATTGTGATCCTACCAACATGTAAGTGACACATTGCAGGTAACACTAGAGAACTTCCAATTTTACAAAAGATGGTGGCCAATAACTAATGACCAAGTAAGGGTTCCAACAAGATTGCAAACCAAAAAACCTATTAATTTTACCACAAAGAATGGAAAATTGGACAAACAGAGGAGAGTTTTACAGGCAAGTAAATTCGAGCTAGCCATTATATCATTCCTTAATGTTCTGTTAGCATATTGGAGGACAAAGAACCTCAGATATCGAGAAGATAATTTAAGGATACATCCCTAGCCGACTTACTCCAGTATCAAGAAATGTACAGTACTGAAGCTAGACTCAAGAAACTAGGAAGCCAAACGAAATACAAGACAACCATGGAAAATGAAACTGAGCAACTTCAATTCTCTACCTGAATGTATGCAGCTAACCTCATCAAAGTCCTGGAGGCATGGATTCAGGTTCAATGTCAAACGTAACATCTGAAACATCACCAGGAACATTGCAGGCCTTCCGAACAGAGGGTACTTTATGTGAGAACCTATAGAGGTTACTAGACCTTATCAGAAATGAACCATCCTCATCCTGTCTTCTTCTCTGAAATGAATTTAACGATCCTCCCATTTTGTCCAAGCAAGCAACTCTAATGTCAAATAGTGAAGAACCACTTGTCTGATATTCAAGAACCTCCACAATTTCATACTTACACTGCCTATGATTTTCTGGGTCACAGGCCCAGGCAAATATATCCCAGTCCTTATAAATGGCCCAAGTCTCTCCTGCACCAGGAAGTACGCAGTAACGATTGTGCACTTTTTCAAGACAACAAACTTGATGTGAGAATACAGTTGCAGCTTCCACACTTGTTCTCTCCCATTCAAACATCCCACAGCCAACTGGTAAGCCAGCATTGATCCACTTGTTTTCACCAGGAAACCCCCATAAAGGCTTGAGCCAAGCAACACCAAGCCTAATTATTCCACCGCTTTGGAAAACTGTCATGATTTGGGCATAAGCTCTTGGTATAATATCTTTTCCATCATAACAAGCCCAGGTTTGACCATACTTAAATCGACTAACTAGTTTCTCCTTCTCAGTATCATCATAGAAAGAACCAGGACTATTAATCGGATTTGAAACATTATTGTCCTTGGAATCAGTATCTGAGTCAGAATCATCAATAACTATGATATTTTGAGTGCAAAAAGCCTTTGCCATGACTTCTTTTACGTCTATATCACCCAACCCTGAACACGAATAAAACAATGAAATCTGAATTTGAAGAATTACTAAGTTTATTAGCATAACCTATGAAAAGAATCTCTACCTGATTTACCAAGATCATCAGCTGTAACCTGTCCAGCATTTTTTCCATCTATGCAGCTTCTTTTAGACCGATGGCTGCTTTCTTCTTCCAAGTTCATCACTTCTTCATCAGCATCAAGAATTTTTCCGGAGCCCCATGCCAGGTTACCACATCTCTTCAATGGTGGAGGATTATAAGGTGCATTATCCCCCGCCTTCTCATCTTCATCACACCCGCGAATCGAAACAAGTTTCAACTTTAACTCCAAAATCCCCTCCCTCACTTCAAGTTCTTCCTTGCGCTTCTCTAATCTTTTCTCTTTCTCATCAATCTCATTTTCCCTTCTCTCCATCTGATGTTGAAACAGCCTGAGCTCCCCAAAAAGACCCTGAAAATGCCCCTCTTTTAAAGCAAGATCCTTTATCTTTTCATCGACAAAATCCTTATACTTCCCAAGCAGCATTTCCTTCTCTTCCATCCTCTGCAGAAGCTCTTTCATCAACTTTTCCTTTTTACCTAACTCCTTAAACATCTGCTCTACCCATACTCTCCTTACATCAAGTTTTGTCATGCTCTGGCTGACTGATTCTTGAACCAGCTTCAATTTCTCCTGTTTTGACTCAAGCCCATTAAAGCATTCCTCGAAACAGTTCTGCATCTGTAATAAATGGCCATCATATTCCTTCCATTCACTTGTCGCCAAGTACATTAGAGCTTGGACTCTGTTCTTCTTTTCTTCATTGAGTTTCATTGCCTCAGATAATTTTTCTGAAATGTCCATCCTTTTTTTTTTTGGATTTTGGTACACGAATATTTCAAGATTGGCTTTGATTAGTAGTGGGTTTGGAGAAGCATCGAAATGGAACGTTTTTCTATTACTGTGTTGGGGGTAAGAAAGGAGCTACTCCAGGTTAAAGGGTACAGTACTGGAGGAGAAAGGCTACCCGGTTCGAGGCGTTTTCAAATTTTTCTGGGGGTAGGGTCCTCGGATGAGCATCGGATGCCTCTTTGCTTCTGTTAGTACATTTATGTTTGGGTTAATTACATTTACCTCCCCTGAGGTTTGATCATATTATCAATCAATCCCTATAATTTATCCAAATAACGGTCTCATCCTTTGAATAATCAAACATTTAACAAAAACCCCCTTAATGTCGAAAATGCCCTTATTGAGAC
This sequence comes from Coffea arabica, assembly GCF_036785885.1. Taxonomy (NCBI): domain Eukaryota; kingdom Viridiplantae; phylum Streptophyta; class Magnoliopsida; order Gentianales; family Rubiaceae; genus Coffea; species Coffea arabica. The sequence goes on along the minus strand of NC_092312.1, from coordinate 67,757,132 downwards.
CATGTTGCATTAAAAAAAGAACATATTTTTATTTTATTAACCCTGAAGCAATCCAAAAAAATAGAAAAAAGTTTTTGCTTATTATTTTATAAAAACCATATCTTTGCTTCCATAAATAGTTTTGAATCAATAATTATTTTAAATCTAAAAAATGAATATTAAAAATTAGATAAATTAAAAGAAAAATAAAAAAGAAGCAATTATTTTAAATCCTCAAGTATGATTCGAATTTGTGGTTCAAGGCATGTTGCGGAGAGCACAAGGTATGTTTTCCTCAATTTAAACCATACTCCAGGAATTAAAATAATTTCTTCTTTTTTTGATTTTTCTTTCAATTTATCTAATTTTTAATATTCATTTTTAAGATTTAAAATAATTATTGATTCAAAACTATTTATGGAAGCAAATATATGATTTTTATAAAATAATAAGCAAAAATTTTTTTCTATTTTTTTGGATTGCTTCAGGGTTAATAAAATAAAAATATGTTCTTTTTTTAATGCAACATGGCCTCAATAAGGGCATTTTCGGCATTAAGGGGTTTTTGTTAAATGTTTGATCATTCAAAGGGCGAGACCGTTATTTGGACAAATTATAGGGATTGATTGGTAATATGATCAAACCTCAGGGGAGGTAAATGTAATTAACCCTTTATGTTTTGGGCAAACAGCTGTGGTCCTTCAACTTTTACTTTGCGCACTTTTAATCCTTCAACTAATAAGTGCTTAATTATAATTCTCTAATTAATAAAAATGCGTAGTCATAGTCCTTCCGTCCAATTTGGCTGTTAAGATGGATGGAATGATACAAAAATGATACAAAAAATAAAAGGATAATTTTAGAAACCTCCATTGAGATTTTTAACAATTTCATTTAGCTCCCTTAAGATTTTAAAAATTATACATACCTCCCTTATCATTTAAAATGATAATACTACCCTTAAAAATTTTAATAAAATTTCTTTGTTTGGTATGTGTATACTTAGAATGACTTTTTAAAATTAATTTTCATTATTTTTCCTTCTTATTCCTTTTTTTTTAAAAGTTTTTTGCCAATAAAACTGTAGAACTACCACTATCACCTCTAGTTTCTATTATAATCGAATATCCAACTAGTGATTTTTTTGACGAGTTAACTTTATATGCAATCCAATGTATTTGCTGATCTTTGTTTTCTATTTTTTGGTATTAAAATTAATAATAAATGAAAAGAAAATGGCCCAAAATTATTAAATTATGATAATCCAACTACTCAAAAAATTCATAAACTCTAAATGAATTATTTCAATATTTTTTTATATCTTAAAAATTTAAATCCATAATAAAATACCATCAAAAGTATCCTATCATAGTGATAAAATTATTATTATAGTTTTTTATCAAATAGTGGCTATGGACTTGCAAATTTTGGAACATTTACTAGATAATCTTATAATTATATAGGGAAGTAAATTAAAACTCATTACACAACGGTATTTTTGGAAATTCATTTAAAATTTTGAACAAGTTAATATTATTTAAGGTTTTGTTACTAAAACAATCAAATCAAGGAAAGTAAGTGTAATTTTTCAAACCTCAGGGGAGCTCAGTGAAATTGTTAGAAACCTCCAGAGAGGTTTTTGTAATTATCCCAAAAATAAATGTCATGTGAGCAATCCGTGATGCGTTTCCCGTCTATCTTAACAACCAAATTGGACGGAAGGACTACAACTACACATTTTTATTAATCGGAGAACTACATTTACGCATTTGTTAGTTGGAGGACTAAAAGTGCGCAAAATTGAAAGTTTGAGGACCACTGCAGTTTTTTGCCCTTTTGTTTTTTATTCTTATTTTTATTTTTTACCCTCTTAGAATTCTACTACTACTATTTAATATTTTAGCCAATGGAAAAATTTTACTCAATAATGGGTCCGTTTTGTAAGCATAGTTTGTTAAAAAAAAAAAAAAAGATTCGGCTTACATACATTACTAAAAAAAAAATTAAATTATTATTTCAATTTTTTTTCAAATAATTCTTATCAAAACGTACTCATAGCCAACAAAATTATTTTGCAAATAATCCCTCAGAATTTGTTTACAAGATTTACAATGAAGCATTTTGATCGCTTGTATTTTTGGGGCCTTGCATAATTGATTTTGGGGTTATTTTGGGCTTGAAAAGCACATATAACACCACTGATATTTGAAAATCAATAGAAATGAAAAGAGGCAAACTTAAAATTCTTCATGGTTTCAAATCGAGAAAAATAAACACACAAAAAAAACCTTGTACTTTTTACTTGCCTCAAAAATATTTGTCATGGGAGGTGTGAAAGCACTTTTCTTGTGATAAATGAAAATAGAATTTTATATCAAAATGCAACGCCTTTCAAATACAAGAGATCAAAATATTTCATTTCACATGTGAAAGGCTAAAAATGCTTGGAGGGAATATGTAAGAGATTAGTTTTGTGGTTTTTCATTACCCAATAAAGATTTGGAGGAAAATAATTCACCATTTTAAAATTTGGAGTGCAACCTTTTCATTATATAGCATTCATTGCATTGAATGAAGACTTTGACTATCACAATTTTTGGCATGTAATGAAAGGTGTAGTGACACCTTTTGTCTTCACTTGGATTATCGATTTACACTTTCCTGGTACATAGAACTCATAAAATATCGTAGATCTTCTATTGAAAATTTACAAAAATGTTCATCAATTTCACGAAAATACCTCTAATTTGTTTTTTTCTATTCTTTGCAAGCTGGACTACTGATTTTTTTGGGGGGAATTATGAGAATCTTGGAAAATGGAACATCATCATCTTTTTTTCTAGTTTTTTCATTTTTTTTAAAATGAGAGTTTTGGAAGTTGAATAAGTAATGATACTTCAAAAGCTTTTAGAATTTTCCCTCTTTAGCTTGATGATACGTGTCACAGGCCAACTATCGTAGTTTCAACGACTCGTGCACCACTAGCAATCGTTTAGCCTCCTTTGCCTAAAAATCACTAGTTTAGCCTAATCTCGTGCGCCCAAGTAGTGTTGGTTGTGCGGAAGCATTAGAAAATCTACATAAAGTGAAGGCTATGAAAGGAAAGCTAAAGATAAAGACTTTTGTTTTAAAGAGCTCTCTACTTCTTGATTGCTTCCAACTTTCCAACTTGGTTACAAATGTGGAGGTCTTGCTGTGTTTATAGGCAAAGCCCTCAAGACTCAAGATGGCTCTAGACACTTCTACCAATTAAGCTATACAATTTGCTTTTCTAGATCATTCCGTCAATCTCTTGAATGTCCCGTTACTCTATGCTACACAAGTGTGAACCTCTAGAAGGTTCCGCATCGTTTTTGTCCCAAGTCACTTATGTACAATGTTCTTGAACAACCTAGAGAGATCTGGAAGCTTCTAGGTTATGCTACACACTTCTAATAATGTTTAGAGAAGCCTCCATGCCTTAGCCTCCATGGCTTGCCACTTGCTTGGGGAATTGGGGTGTGGGTCTACTAACAATCCTAATTTGTTTGCTATTTCTCTCATATACAGTAGTGCATGTCTGCTCGCCCTGGGATAGATGTGCACGGTCATGAGTGGTCAGGTGCAATCCATGTCATCCTCCCCCACTTGAACAAGGCATTGTCCCTGATGCCTTTGGTGCTCCCAGCAGTCGTCGAAACTTGTCTCGTACCATTACATGTTAACGTCCTCCTCTTGCTTCAGGCAGAAAAAACGACATTGTATTGCATGCAGTGCATACTTAGGCCCTATTTCCTCAGCCCGATACTCCCTTATGATGTCTTCATGCATGTTGCCCCAATTTGGCATGTACACGGCGTGTTCCTTGTGAAGGACCCTTTTTTTGTCAAGTCAATACTTGGTGATCTTGCCTTTGGTCACCAACTTTTTTAATGCTTTGGCTTGTGAATCAATGTCTTGCCCTTTTTGTATACGGTCGTAGACGTCCTCAAACATCGCTACTACTAGAGCCGTGGTGCCTCATGCACCCGTTTCACACTCCGTTGTTTTATTGCTTTGTTCATGCATTAGAGTCTCCACTCCAACCTTGTCCACGCTCATTCCCCGGTCCTTTACAACTTTGTCCTTGAGTTGTCGTGGGTTTCTCTCATTCTCGTGGAAAATGTTCACGATGCAAGATGCCCCTCCTTGCATAATGAGCATGGTATCCTCATGCAGTACCATGATTAGTCTCAAGTAGTCTATGAATTTCATTCTAAAGACTACCGTATAATCGTCCATTGGAGCAATAGTAAAGGTCGTTGTACTATTCCGTTGCCCTAACTTGATGAGTAAGCGTGCCGCTATCCCGTCCAATGAACCACGTTTGTCATTGACGGCCTTAAATTGGCCCTTGCATAGCTCCCATGTTAGATCCAATGACCATGCAATGTCATCACTCATGTAATTGACGTCCGCACTTGTGTCCACCAAGGCCTATATTTTGCATCCGTTAATTTTTGCGTCGACGAACATTCAGCCTCGTCCTTGGTCGTCCACCTTGGCTTCGACCGCACTTAGCCTCGTGCACGCAATCTTGCGTTGTTCTTCCTCATGCTTGCGCTCTTGAATGATAGCGTGTAGCAACTTTCTATTTGGGCAATCCTTTACAAAGTGTAATGATTCTTGGCATACGTAGCACTTAAAGTCCTCGGTCTTGCCCTTCTTGCCTTGAGCCCGTTTGGTTTCATCGATTGTGGAAGAAATCTTAGACCCCTCGTGTACTTTTGCAGGGCTCGAGTGTCGGTCTCCCTCACTTGAATCTTGGTCGAATCTCTTTCCTTTGTCTCTCCCGCTATCCCTCCATGGAATCTCATATAACTGTTCGGGCTGCGGCCGTTGCTTCAGCTAAATCCTTCACATGTTGGCGTTGGAGTTAGAGTTTGGCCCATGGTTGTAAACTTTCTATAAACGTGAAAAAGTGTTCTTTGGCGACATATCCGTTATCTCTAACAAGAGTTCAAAGAACTCCTTCATGTATTTGTGGATATGCCTATCACTATATCATAAAAGATGAAACTTGGCCCTAGTTTCATTTTCCACATCTGCCAGCTAGAATTGATTCTTCAACTTGCTCTTGAACATGTTCCAGAAAGTGACTGCGTCGGACCCCTTCCTTATGTCGTCATAACTTCTCCACCACCATACTAAAGCCAAATCTTTTAAGTATAGTGGGGTTGTTCGCAACTTGGCTGCATCTCTTATGATGTCAAGTGCGAAATATCGTTCCAACCCGTATGGAAAGTTTTTGATATCACATACTTTTCTTACTCCACTATAAGTATCCGATCGTGGCACCTCAACCCTTGGTGCGGACACGGTGGCTCCCATTGCCCCTTGTGTCCTTAATTGATCCAACTCCAGGCAAAACCTTTGCAGTTCCTCCCGAACGTATAAAGGCTCCTCGACCGTTGTATTCGGAAACTCGGCCAACTGTGCTCTAGATACGTCAAGCTCCACCTTGAGCTTGGCAATCTCCTCTTGGAGAGACTCCACCATGAGCCTAATCGTCTCATACCTTTTGAGAAGTCTGCTCACAGTCTCATTTTGCCCGACTTGCATATCCCCAAGTAACTCTTCCATATTAGGTTTTGCCAGTTTTCGTTGAGCTCACCCTAGTGGTCGTGGTGATCAATAACAGTTAGCCCTGAGCTAGCCTTTTCTCAAATGCAGCCAACAGCTTTTGAGCAGCGGAGTTGTCCGTACGACCCTTGTCTCGAGTAACCCTCTCCGACTCTTGCGGGACATGTTCCTCCTCGACTTCCCGTTGCATGCTAACGTCTGATGTAGTGGCCATTTACTTGTCCCCTAAACCCACGATATCAAGCACAACTCTGATTCCAGCTGTCATGGCCCGATTGTCGTAGTTTCAGTGACTCGTGCGACATTATCGATCGTTTAGCCTCCTTTGCCTAAAGATCACTAGTTCAACCTAACCTTGTGTGCCCAATTAGTGTCGGTTGTGCGGAAGTGTTAGAAAACGTACGTAAAGTGAAGGCTATGAAAGAAAAGTTAAAAATAAAGGCTTTTGCTCAAAAGAATTCTCTACTTCTTGATTGCTTCCAACTTTCCAACTTGGTTACAAATGTGGATGTCTTGCTCTATTTATAGGCAATGCTCTCAAGATTCAAGATGACTCTAGACTCTTCTACCAACTAAGTTATACAGCTTGCTCTTCTAGAACGTTCCGCTAATCTCTTGAACGTTCCGTTACTCTATGCTACAGAAGTGTAAACCTCTAGAAAGTTCTGCACCGTTCTTATCCTAAGCCTCTTATGTACAATGCTCTTGAACAACCTAGAGAAATTCGGAAACATCTGGGTCATGCTACACACTTCTAACAATGTTTGGAGATGCCTCCACATCTTGCTACTTGCTTGAGAGATTAGGGTATGGGTCTACTAACAGTCTTAAATTTTCTGTTGTTTCTCTTATATATAGTAGTGCATGTATGCCCGGTTTGGAATGGACACGCACAGTCGCGCGCAGTTAGGTGCAATCCGTGTCATACGGAAGCGTAATCCCAAAGAAAAGGTTGAGGATTATTTCCTAAATGCGAATCTAGGACTTGAAAGAACGAGAGGAATCTCTCAATTTTATTAAAACGACCCAACAAAAGTTTTGATAAAATGTCGATAGATGAATACTAAGAAAAACCTAGGGTTGGCTTATTTATAGGCTACAATATTGATGAATAAAAAAAAAAAGAAAACATGGAAATAAAATACAACTTCAACTCAATGTTGGGTCATAAGTCGGCCTTAATGATTGGCACCCTTCCAGAGTTGCAAATGAATGAAACCGTTCACGAACGACTCGAGTCTGAACTCAAACTCGAGTTGATCAAGTCGAACTTGAATTTGAACTCAAGTTCAAAGATACTCAACTAGTTAGTTAGCGAATCGGCTCGATATATATATATTTTTATTTTAATAGTAAAATTATATATATTTCTAATATTTTATTATTTATTAAGAAAAATTATTATTTTATTTATTTTTTAAAAATAAAATAATTATTTTTTATTTTTTAAGTTCGAACTCAAGTTTTACATTGTAAACTTGTCGAACTCAAATTTGAGTTTCATAAAACTAAGTTGAAATTTGACTCGATTTGGCCAAATGTCGACTCGACTCAACTCGTTTGCACCCCTACATCCATCTTAGCAAGCCTCTGTAGATTGAACAAAAATCAGAATATGATAGGGATCCTATGTTGGCATCCGATTCGACTAAGCTTTGTTTCTTAAGCGACCTTTTTTCTTTGTGTAATCAATTATACTCCAAAACATATTTTCAAGCTACTCCGCATCAATCCCCTCCCCTCCTCCTCTCCCACTCCCACCTGGAAGGAACTCGCCTTGGAGTTAATAGGCACATATGGATATAAGGGTATGTCCAATGAATTATACAAGGTTAAATTAGCAACATTGAAAGTTTGAAAAATGCCAATCGACTTTGGCAAGTCCACCACATAGATATTACGATTATTGCATCGTAGGATCTTGTAAAGACCATACTTCCGTTGCTGTAACTTGCCATAAATATCGACTGGGAATCGCTTATGCCAAAGATATGCCATCACCATATCTCTTTTTTCAAACATGGTTGCCTGACGATGCTTATCAGCTACTGTTTTGAACTTAGTATTTGTCAACTCCAGCTTCTACCTAATAGCATCTTGAATATCTTGAACATCTTTGGCAATGTTATTGGCTACAACACTATATCCAAGAATACTGGGTAACTTGACCAAATCAACTGTATGGCGCGAAAGCTTCACATAGACCGCTGAGAATGGTGACTTCCTAATAAAGCTATGCATTGTATTATTGAAACCAAACTCTGCTTCGGGGAAACTATGATCCCAAACCCTTGGTCGTTCTCCACATATGCAACAAATTAGGTTCCCTAATGTTTGGTTGATTGCATCTATCTATCCATCCATTTGCGAATAAGTGATACTGTTGAACTTAAGAGATGTGTCAAATCTTCCAAAGAGTTAGAAAAAAATGGTTGAAAATTTTTGTATCTCGATCTAATGTGATTGACTTTGGCACTCATGCAAGCGAACCACCTCTTAAAAAATAGATGAGCAATATGGAAAGTATCAAAAGTTTTCCTGTATAGTATGAAATGCACCATTCCGAGAACATATCAACAACAACAAAAATTGAATCGACTCCACGTTGACTCCTGGGTAAACTCAAGACAAAATCCATCAAAATATCCTCCCAAATCACCTTTCGAACAAGTAAACGATTATACAAACTCATATTCTAGGCTTGCTCCTTAGCCGTCTGACAAGTGTACCATTTACGAACAAAGGTCCAAATGTCTTTTCTCCGTTGGGGTCAGAAATCTCTCTCTTTCAAACTAGAGATTGTTTTTTCAATCCCCAAGTGACCATCAAGTCCACGGCCACGCAAATCTTTAATCAACAACCCACGTAAAGAAACACGGCGAATACAAAGATAATTATCTCGAAAGAGATACCCGTCAAATATATGAAAGTCATTCTTTGGACTTCCTCCTTGACACACCACCCATATATCTTTGAAATCATCATCTCTTTCATACACTTTTTTAAGCACCTCGAATTCAATAATTTCATGACTTAAATTGACTGGTAACATTGCTCGGCAGCTACTTTGTTATGTTGTCTAGACTTGTGCTTTAAAATGAAAAGGAATTGTTATAGATATGAGATCCAACGAGCATGCATCTTACTTACTGTCTTCTGGTTGTTCAAATATTTCAGCACCTGATGATCAATGTACAAGACGAATTGATTTGAATCAAGTAATGCTCCCAGTACTTTAGAGCTCAAACCATAGTATAAAATTCTTGGTCATAAATAGACTATTTCTAACATGCCTCATTGACCTTTTCATTAAAATAAGTTATGAGTCTTCCCTCTTGGGACAAGACTGCACCAATACTCAATCTTGAAGCATCACACTCAATCATGAACAACTTTTCCAAATGAAGTAATGTCAATATTGGAGTAGTTGATAGCTTCTCTTTGATCAGATTGAAGTTTTTATCCTTTTCTATCCCCCACTAAAACTTGTCCTTCTTCAAACAATCAGTCAAAATAACTATGATAGTGCTGAAATTTCCAATGAATCTCTTGTAAAAGGTTGCAAGGCATGAAAGCTTCTAATGTCAGCGACAACTTTGGGAGTAGGCTAATGACGTATAGCTCTTATTTTTTTCTTATTATCCACACGTATACCGTCTTCACTGTTAATAAAGGTCAAAAATAGAAAACTTTTTATCATAAAATAGCACATCTTCAAATTAATATAGAGCTTGCTGCAACACAATCAACACTTGGAAAAGGTACTCCAAATGTTCCTCCTTGTCAGCACTATGAATCAGAATATCATCAAACTATACAACCACAAATTTCTCAATAAACGGTTTAAGTATCTTATTCATCGGTCTCATAAAGGTACTCGGGGTATTGGAAAGCCCAAATCACATGACCAGCCATTCATAAAAACCCTCATTGATTTTGAATGTCGTCTTTCACTCATCTCTTGGTTGAATGTGTATCTAGTGAGAGCCACTCCAAAGATCAATTTTTGAGTAGACCTTGGTTCCCGACAAACAACCCAACATATCTTCTAATCTCGAGATGGGGAATCTATAATGTACAGTGATTTTATTGATTGCTCTACTATCGACACACATCCTCCACCTGTCATCTTTCTTTGGGGTTATCAAAGTAGAGATTGCACACAGACTCATGTTCACTTGAATTGATCCTTTCTTAAGTAAGTTGTCCACTATTCGCTAGTGTTTCATTCTCCTTTGGACTAATTCTATAGTGCAATAGGTTGGGCAAACTAGATTTGAGAACAAAATCGATAGCGTGCTGAATACTCCGCATAAGTGGCAAGTTAGGTGAAACATCATTTGGAATGACGTCTACAAACTCCTCTAGCAACTTTTGTACTGGTAAAGGAATGACTACTTTGATCTATTTATCTTCCACCATCAGTACTTCTTTTATCATCAATGCATGAACTTCTCTCGAACTCCTATAATCAACAAGAAACACTTCTCTCGAATGGGTGTTGGTTAGGAAATTCTTACCCTACTACTGCTGGCTTGACTACTACTAGGATGATCACTAGATTTGGAAGAAAGCAAAGTGATTTTTTTCCATTTCTTACAAATTTATAAATATTGTCCCAATCCAAAATAGTAGCATTGACATCAAAATGCCAGGGACGTCCTAACAATAACTGATAGACCTTCATATCAATTGCATCATAAATTATCTCATTTCTATAATGTTTACCTATAGAGAGAGAGAGAGGAACTTATATTGCTTAGTGACACATACAGGTTCCACATTCTTAATCCATTCTAATTTATAGGGTTTAGGATGATCGATAACTAGCAATTTCAAAACTCAACTAAAGCTCTAGAAACAATATTCTCAATGCTACCACTATCAATAACAAATAATAGATTTTAACAAAAATAGTGCACCTAATTTCATACAATTTGTGATGTTGAGAGTCATCTTGGCATCTGAGGGTCAGCAAAAACTTCTTCTTGTGTAAGCCCAATAATCTTACTCATTCTTCTCTTTAATAGGTTTGTAGATGTCCTCATCTTCGTTATTTTCCACCTTTGGTATATTGTCGACATTGTCAACATTGTCTACTAAGTTAGTCTACCTTCGGGGGTTAGATCAATTATTTGACGTATGTCCTGGTTGCTTGCACCTCTAATGTTTAACACCAACTAGTCTCGCATAGGGATTGTGGGGTTGATTTGAATTAGGCAGATCAATGGAATTGGTGTTCTAACATCGAGACTCCTTAACTTCTGTAATAGGCCACTTGTCATTTTGTAATTAATACCAGGCCATGACCCTTTTGGGTAATTGATAGGTCATAATTTGTTGCTAAATTTATAATTATTCTCCCATTGATTTTAGACAAATATTGTTTTAATTATCGAATTCTACTTATATTTGGTATTTTGTACTTATTCCAGGAACGGGAATGAAAAGTGCTTAAATGAAAATTTTCTAGTGAAAAAATCTAACGGCTGCACGTGGGAGCGCCTAAACTCACGGCTCAAAGCCGGAAAGTCGGGATTGATATTTGGTAGTCTCCTAAGCCGAGTCAACTTCCTAATTTGTTAGCCGCCAGGACCTTTCTTATTCCGCGAGGTCGCTCTCAAGAAAAAGGAAAGTTTGAGGAAATTGATTTGTAATAGGATTTTCTTTTAAGAATTTGATTGGTATTAGAAAACCAATCAATTAAGAAGTCAAAAGAGGAAACAAGAAAAAGAAGGCTAGATTTTTATTTGATTGATACCGAAATAAGGGAATAATCTGGAGGGGAGTGTCGTGACTCTTTGGGGAAGAACGGCCGCTTGGTCTTTTCTCCTAAAAAGAGACAACAGCCTCCTCGCTCCTGGGCTTTTGTTTTGGTGAAATTGTAAAAGTTTTGGCGTTGGGATTTTTTTCCCAACAATGAGCCACTAATATTCTTTTCAAGTGGAAAGTCAACTTGAAGACTCGGTTCCAAACATCTGTGAGATCGAATTATTTTACTTATTTCTTTTATTCATTGATATTTGTATGTTTTCTAATTTAACTTCTTATGATTGTTATGTTATTTGAATGTCAAGAGTCTAATATTCGAATTAACCTAATAATCTATTGCCAAATTAATTGTTTGAATTCGTAATTGTTCAATTGATTAATACCAGTGGCGACTAGCGTGATTGGTTTCATGTTAGGGAAACGTATGATTTAAGTTAAATGAACCCTCGTAACGTGTTTGTTAGTTAGGGTTGGACTTTTCTAATTCTTATTGCAATCGATAACTTAAATCCTATGGCCGTATCTAGGTTATTTCTTGGTTAGGGAAATAATTAATGATCGTATCTTGACTATCGAAAAAGTAAGGAAAGATTGGTTGTTTATCGTGTGTATGACAACTATAACCAATCTATTAATGAGTAATTGAATTATCTTTGCATCAATGATCAGTTGAATGGACCGTGTCTGAAAAGTTGCACCTTTGATTAGAGTCGTATTGATTATTGATTAATTCCTGTTTATTTCTATTAGTTGTTTCATTAGTTAGTTAATTAGTTATTTTATATTCTCCAAAAAACACCCTCATACTTCGGACTCTGGAAGAAACGAATTATTCCCAATCCTTGTGGATTCGACCCTACTCACCGCTATATACAAAATTTATGTTTTTCTCAAGTAGATATTTATTATTGCATAGGTTCGACACCTATCAATTTTTGGTGCCGTTACCAGAGACTGGCCCTGCTTAATTTGTTTCTTTTTAGTTTATCTCGTTTTCTTTCTTTTTTTCTCTTATTTTTTTAATATAGTTTATGACAGGTTGTCGATGCCTGTGCAATAATAAAAATAAATATAATTACCAATTAAAGTAACTAAAACCAGATTCCAAGTACTGGAGCAGGGATTCTAGGTATGCAATGGGTTACTTGACTCACCATATTCCCGAAGAGTTTGCTTGATCCGATATATCCAAATAGAATGACTTTTTTCACAAATAATTATTAATTTGTAAACAGAGCAAGCAGGGTCGGATCCTCAGGGATTGGGGATATTTGTCTCTTTCGAAATTCAAAGTAACACGGAGGGTGTTTTTTGTATAAACGATGACAATCAAAGAAATTCAAAAAAAAAATAAATAGTTAACTAGAAATTAAATGACAATTCACTAAAATTATAATAATAATAATTAAAGGTCTAGTCAAGAAATAACTTCAACAATGGTTCACCTAATTGATCATCGATGCACAAGCAATTCCAATTATTTATTAATAAATAGGTTATAACTGTCAAACATGCGATAACAGTCAACCCCTCCTTACTGTATCGGTGAGCAAGGTACGCCCGTTAATCACTACTTTAATTGAGAAATAATCTTATGTACGCGGGTAAGAATTAATTTCTCAATTGCTTTACGTATTAGAGAGGTCATATTCTAACCAAATAACGCACTAACAGGGTTATTTTATATTAGCCTGCATATTCCCTGATACAAATCTAATCATGTCAGTTGTCACTATTTCGAAACAATTAAACAATTATGGATTTAATACCCCAATTGACAATAGATTATTAAATCAATTCATTAGCCGGATCCAAGACAATCAATCAATTAAATAACCATAAGCACTGCAATCAGGGAACATGTAAATACCAATAAATAAGAGAAAAAGATAAAATTAAATCGATCTCACAATTTCAGGTGACCCAAAGCATCCGTTGTTTCTTGACTAGAATAGAGGAGTTAGTTCATCTTTGACGCAAAAAACCCACACACAATTGTAGTGAGAGCAGTGGCCATGGTCTCCGATTGGGCGAACTCAATTCGCTTGAAATAATCCAGGAAATAACGAAGCTACAAGGGGAATTCAATACTTCCGCTTTGTCCTTACATGCGAGGGAAAAACTACTAAGAAAAACGAAAGTGGAAAAGTCAAAAGCAAAAGCTCAAAGGATAGTGCTAGTTCTCTGTTCCTAATTCTAATTTCTATCTAATGCTTCCTAGTGTGCGGCGGCTCCAGCGGAATAAGACTCCAGCTCTTCCGTTGTTTCCCTCCATGCTGTCTTCCACAAAGTACCAAAGAGGGTCGCGTCGTCATATTTTAAAAATGTCCCTGGACGCCTGCTACTTGAACTCTTTTCTGATAACTGCCAAATAGGCACTTGTTATCACATTCTCGTTCTACTCCTTGAAATAAATGTAAAATATCAAAAATGAGTAGAATTTAATAATTAATCCATATCGGGTCAGGTAATAGAGGAAATTAATAATAAAATAAATGATAAAATTGCAATATATCAATTCCTCCCACGCCTAAACCGTACTTGTCCTCAAACATGAGAACAACAAACAAGCACCAATATTTGACAATGGTCATTGCTCCATTTACCATATTACCAAGATACCAAGAAAAAATCATATATCAAGCATCAGTGATCAAAATCCGAGAAACATCACCCCGGTTAGTTTCTAAATCACAAACTCCTTCAATTCCAGATTAATTAATCTAAGAAAAAGGAATGACGCACAACATTTATCAGCAAATAGTCCAAATATTAACCAAAATTTCAACATTAAATTCATAAATCAGCAAGTTGATTTCTATCATACACTAACACAACCTATACTTTTTTTCACGTTTTCTATTATTTATTTATTTTTCTTTTTTTTTTTGTTTTTAAAATAGCACAAAAGACTTAGTCTCTACCCATTAGAGTTTTTTGATGCGAATTCCAATACTTTTCAGATGAAGGAGCGCGGTTACTCAACTCCTATCGCTATACGACCACGTACTCATAGCAATTATTACTTTTTGACGCGAGAATCGACACTTTTGATGAAGACCCCCAGTTACTCAGTAGTAACGACTAGCGGAGTACAGTCAACTTTATTTCACAACCAGATAACACAATAACTCAAAATAACACAGCAAAAGAAAACAAAAATAGCAACCGCTAGCCTCATTTCTTCAAATATGAAGAACTAAAACTAATATTGGACCAATTCACATGAAAATACTAACAATCATTCCCTATGCCTAGAAAAATTAACCAAGATTTCAAGAGAGTCAAGCAATCACCGATATTCACCAAAGAGATGTTCTTGTATTCAACCACATTAACTAAATACACTTTTATTATTAAAATTTGGCAATAGTAGAATTAGAGTCAACAATCCAACATCAAACTTTGGCATTCACATGAGAGATAATCACTAAAAAGAAAGAAAGATATTGAACGAAAATAAACAAATAACAAACTAAAAATAAAGGAAAAACACCTAAAAACTAAAAACTGCTAAAAACTAGAAACATTAACACCTCAACTGATCCCCCCACAGCTAAACGATACATTGCCCTCAATGTAGCAAATAAACATCAAAAGTATGAGAAAGGACAACAAAACTTCCCTGAAGTCGGGTCAAAGTGGTGGGTGAAAATCAAATTGAGGCGTAAGACCCGCATGATGTATGAATGCTGCCAAATTCTGCGTCATGCTATGCACGTTAGCATCGATGTTGGTCATCCGAGCCTCCAGATTCTGAACTTTCGTCTGGAGTTGGTGCCATTCAGCAGCCCCTGGGGGTGGAGGAGGCAGAGAGAGAGATGCGAGGAGAGAGAGAGAGAGAGGAATGGAGACGGCGGTTGCTGGTCGACATCGCACAATGGCGATGAGAGGAGGGGATGGCAGCTTTCCTGCGAACGTGACTCGAGCGCGTCAAAAAGGCAAAAACCCTTCTGACAAAGAGTTTTCCATGCGACACGATGCGGGCGCGTCATAAAGGCAAGAACTTTTCTGACGAAGAGCTCTCTATACGACTCGACACAGGCGCGTCAAGTCGAAGAGATACCTACGAATCATCAAAAACGAAAATTGAAGTAAAAAATTAGTCAAACTAAAGGAAAACATGTTTAAACTATCAAACAAAACTGAACAAACAACTAAAAGAAATTGGGTTGTCTCTCAATGAGCGTCTTTCTTTAATATCTTTGGCTAAACATTAAACACCACTCTTTAATTTGGATATAATTCAATTTTTCTTATAATCGGTGGCCATGGTTGTTAAAATCGCGATCCGGATCGTGGGATCGTACGATCCTACGATCCGGAATGGCAAAATCGATCCGGATCGCACTCAGAATCGTAAATCCCTTGAATCGACGTAAGATCGACGTAGGATCGGTAGGATCGATTAGAATCGTGCGATTCTACGATCCTATTTCGATCCTACAAATTTTTGCTATTTTGTGAAATACAAGGTTCATTTTGCAAGTAAAAATCAACATTTGGGGTAGGCTTGTAATTTATCAAGAAATTGCAGGCCTTAGTTGCAATGTTTTAACACATTTTGCCTCAAAGTCAAAAGTTCCGTCAAAACTCAAAAGGAAAAAGCTTCGGGTCTTCTACTTTTCTTCATCTTCTCCTTAGTCCTCAAGCAGACCTTTTTCATTTCTCTTCTCTCACCGCTGCCCAAATCAAATCCCTAAATCAAATCCCTAATTTACACCATCAAACCACCTCAAGCTTCGGCTACAACTCTTACCAAGACCAAGTACTAACAAGTAACAAGACAAACCGCTGCGGCTTCTACCAAGAACCCACAAGCTATAGTCGACAGCTTCAAGCTCCAGGCTCCAGCAGCCATTGCTTCGGTAAGAATATCAAGCTACGAAATCCTCTGTTGCCGCCGGATTTTGGCCGTTTCAAGCTTCAAAGCTTGAAGCTCCAGTACCCATTCTTCTCCAATTTTTGTGCTGCCAGCCTGCCACCACACTGAAGCTCAAGCACCAGCACTTCAATTAAAGTCATATGTGAGTCTGGTTATTTTCTTGCTTGAAAATTGATACTTGGGCAGATGGTGATTGATAAAGTTGTGATTTGTATTTGGTTTTCTTGATATTTGAACATATATTGCTTTTGATTGAATTGAGTTGAAGTTGAAGGGAATTATTGACGGGTCCATTAGGATTTGTGAAAATTTGGTTTTCTTGCTTGAAAATTATTGATGGTTCTGAAGCACCAGCACTTTGTCTTAGGATTTGTGCTCTCAGAATCATTAACATTTAACGGGTCCATTAGGTATACTCTTTTTTGCCTTCTCCATAGGAAGCTCTGATAATTGAGACTCTGCTACCACATAAATCTTCCCATTGAACTTGTTAAAGAAATCAAAATTAGGAGTATTATTATTTTGTAATAATGAATTAATGAGAACTCATAAAATTATTTAATATAACATTGTTTAAATCTTCCCATTTTGTCATGCATTTTGCAGCAGTTGGACGGTTGATTTTTCAATTGTTATCTTTACAGTAAAACATGTCAGTTGATAATTTTTTTTCTGTTACATGACTCCTTAATAATCTGTTTTCACAGGATTGTTTTTTTGTTCTACTCTAGTCCTGGTTATTCCTTTGACTAAGCTATATTAAGTTGTGATCCCAAAGATGCTTCATGTACTATAAGAACTCTGTACTGATCTAGACATCAATTCTAGCATGAAATTTGGATTAGTTAGTTGTTACCATGACTCCTAAGTGATCAGTAACCAAGAGAATTAAAAGCATATGAATTAAGAATATTTGGTATCTTGTTGTTTTGATTAACTCATTGAGTACCATAATTTTATGAAATAGTGATTTTTTAGCACAGAGAATGAAGGATCACTAAGGACACATAAAAGAATTCCCTTTTCTGGTAGGACGCATAGCAAAGTTTTATTTTCCAGAAAAATGTACACAAATGGATTGTTGCTGTTCTAGTATGAATTTCTGAACTTCTATTGTTGCTTCTATTATGTCCTTTACCTATGTTTTCATTGGATTTGCACTTGGCCTTGCAAAAATCATTGGTAATAAGGCTGTATTTCTTGTACTGAGCTGGTCTAGCTTATTTTCTGAATGCTAGCTTTATTTTCTTTTATCAAGTGCTGGTCTGGTCTAAATTTCTTGGTTTCTTATGCATATTCTAATATATTTGGTAGTGCTTAAATGTCTTCATCTGCTTCAAAGAAACAAAGTAGAAAAAATGCACCGGGTGCTCGATTGGATCCCGGGTGGGATCATGGAATTGAAATTGATTCTAATAAAAAACAAGTTCAGTGTAAATACTGTGGGATTACTCGAGCAGGTGGTGTGTATAGGCTTAAGCATCATTTAGCTTGTACACATACAAATGTTGAACCATGTCCCAGCGTTCCTGAAGATGTTAGAACCCAAATGTTTGATTTACTAAGTGCAAGTTCTGAGGAATCAAGGGAAAAAAAACAAAGGGTTAGTAAAATGTATGATTTAGAAGAAGAAGAAGGAGAAGCTGGGCAGCAGGCTAAAAAATGTTCTATGGACAACTTTGTTGTGAGAAAATTTGGGGGGTTGAATGTGAGACAAACAACTATAAATGAGAAATGGAAGAAACAAGATAGAGATGAAGTTTGTCAAATAATGGCTAGGTGGTTCTATACAAGTGCCATTCCATTTAATGCTGTAAATAATCCATTGTTTCCTTTAATGATTAGAAAATTGGGAGAATATGGAAAAGGACTTAAACCACCTTCATACCATGAAATGAGAGTGACTTTTTTGAAAAAAGAGGTGCAAGAGACATTGAATTTGCTCAATGTGTACAAAAAAGAGTGGAAAAAAGCTGGTTGTACTATTATGTCCGATGGATGGTCTGATCAAAGAAAGAGAACAATGAACAATTTTCTTGTGAATAGTCCAGCTGGTACTGTGTTCTTATCTTCGGTAGATACCACTAACATTTCAAAAACAGCTCAAAAATTATTTGAATTGTTAGATGGTATTGTGGAAAAAATTGGAGAGGATAATGTTGTGCAGGTCATCACCGATAATGCTTCTAATTATAAGGCAGCTGGAAAAATATTGATGGAAAAGAGAAAAAGATTGTTTTGGACCCCTTGTGCTGCTCATTGTATTGATCTAATGTTAGAAGATTTTCAAAAGTTTGATTCTCTCCACAAAGTTACCATACAAAAAGTGAAATCAGTGGTTACATATATTTATTCATGGGGTACAGTTATTAATTGGATGAAACAGTTCACTAAAGGCAAGGAATTGATTAGACCTGGAGTTACTCGTTTTGCTACTTCATACTTGACCATGAGATGTCTTAGTGAGCTGAAAGGGAATTTGTTTACCTTTTTCTCTTCGGATAAGTGGAAAACAAGCATGTATGCTAGGAGAAAAAAGGGGAAAAAAATTGAGAGCATCATTTTTGATAATCAAGAATTTTGCCCAAATGTGGAGCTATGTTTAAAGATTGCTTCGCCTCTTATTAAAGTATTGAGGATGGTTGATTCTAATGAAAAACCAGCCATGGGCTTTCTCTATAAATCTATTGATCAGGCAAAAGAAGAAATCAAACAAAATGTGAACAATGTTCGAAAGAGGTAAATTTTAAATAAATTGTTATATTAATTATTAATTCATTTATAATTTCTGTGTTGGATAGTAGAATGGATTTTTTTAGTTATTTTTTTTAACCAAACTCATGTTTATATGCTAGATATGAATCGGCATTTGCTATCATTGATAAAAGATGGGAAGATCAATTGAGTCATCCTTTGCATGCCGCGGGTTATTATTTGAATCCTCAATTTCAATATAGTCTAGATTTTCAGTCGGATGCAAATATAAAACGTGGCCTTTATGATTGCATTGCTAAGATGGTTCCCGAATCCGGTGAAAGGGTAAAGATTGATTTACAATTAGATGATTTTCGACATGCAAGTGGATTATTTGGTCATGAAAATGTTGTACTAACAAGAAATAAGAAATCTCCTGGTTAGTTACTATTTGAACTTTGTGTTTTTATTTTTATTTTTAAAATATTTATTAATTTGTTATTTATTTTAATTTCCTATAGCTGATTGGTGGGAATCTTATGGCGATGAGTGTCCGGAGTTGAAAAATTTTGCCATTCGAATTCTCAGTTTAACTTGTAGCTCTTCTGGATGTGAATGAAATTGGAGTGCATTTGAATTGGTAACAATGTTTTCATATAATATAATATCTCATTCAATATAATATTTTGTTTAGCATTTGAATTTAAATTCATAGTATAACTATATAAGTTCTTTCAATTTCAATAGGTACATTCTAAGAGAAGAAATCGTTTGGCTCAAAAAAGAATGAATGACCTTGTGTTTGTGATGTACAACTTGAAGTTGAGAGAGAGACAAAGGCAAAGGCAGCGTGTTATTGAAGAAATTCCTTTTGAGAATTTGCCTTCGGATGATGAATAGGTGACAGAGAGAGAAAATCCAACTCTTCCAAGAGAAAATAGTTGGTTACGAGTTCTAGATGACAATCCCGAATGTGACACTTCATATGAAGAGGGAAATGAAGATAATGAAATTGAAATACTTACAAGAAATGTGCAGAGAGTTTGTAAGTTTCTTTCTTTCTTTCAATTTAAGTATAAATTTTATCTTTTTTTTTTAGTTTTTATGGTTTTATATTGCAAGATATCTGGTTTTTGGTAACTTTCATTATTATTGGTTGTTTATTTAGATGATCATCAAGATCGTGAAACCCATGCCCGTCGAAGACAAATTAATAAAATGAAAGAGATTCATGTTATTGATGAGGATGATGGGCCTTCAACTGAATTCGATCATCAAGATGATGATTACCTTGATATGGTTCCTGAAAATGATGTTCAAATGGGAACTAATGACTTGGATGATACTAATTTGGATGATGATGAAGATAATGCCGAAGATGAATTCCAAGAGAATTGGGATGGTGAAGATGATTGGGAAAATAATGATTTTGATAATGTGAATTATGGGGATAATGAATTTGATGAAAATGATGACAATGATTGGTTATAAATTAATGTATTTCTGAATTATTATGATACTTGAAAACGATGAATTGTTACTATTTTATTTTTATTTTTTCATGTTTGTTGAGGTTCCATTTGTTGGTCAACTGCTTCATGCATGTTTGTTCTTACAAATGTAGGTTGGGAGGAAATAATTATCTTCTTTAATTCGTTTTTGGTTTTCTTTGGTTAATGGCACGGCTTGGTAAGCCTGCCTGACTAAAGCTCTATCAGAGACAAGCTTGTCATGCTTGACATATTCATACTTTTAGCCTCAATCCATTTGAGTTCTCTGCAGTGTTAGAAGCAAGTTTTCTGGTGACAACAGTTTGCTAGTAGGAATTCTACAGCATAAAATTTAGTAGTAGAGTTGCCTGTCTGCTGCATATCTAAACCCAAGTGTTACTGATAGCTTTGAGCTTCAGCTCCTAGTACACGGCATGCAATTCCCAGGTTTTACTATGTTTTCACGCAACATAGACATGCGGATTATATATATATTGCATTGCATTCCATGTTTTTACAGCAATCAATGAGCTTTCTTCAAATTTCCACTTCTTTGGCTTCAACATCTGGTAAAAATCCATTACAAACAGAACTTTTGCCGAAAGATAAGATGGATTGGTTGCTAGACATTGAAATTGCAAAATCCATACCTCTTTAGGCAAAAGCAGTAAACAAATTAAACTCCAAATTAAACAAACAAGCTTTTGGTGGGATCTTACGATCCTACGATCCGATTCTGTGAAACTAAAATCGATCCTACGTGGAATCCCGATTTTACAAACCTTGTCGGTGGCCCTCCTCCGGGATCCAAATAGCCATTGATTGCAGGCTTTTTTTTTTTTTAACTTTCTATTCACTTTCACCTCATAAATTGCTTTCATTCCCTAATACTTGTTCGCAGCAACTTTGAATTTACCCCCACAAATAAACTCAGAAAATTCTTGCACAGAGGAATTAATAGCATGAATAGCAAACACAGAGTGAGAGTTAACAGGATGTTTCATTGTATCAAAAATATTAAAGTGGATAATTTCTCCATCAAATTTCATTATGAAAGTACCCTTACTAACATCAATTTTAGTTTGAACAATACTCAAGAATGACCTTCCTAATATAATGGGTGATGGATTTGGAACACTTTCTCATCCATGTAAAGCACATAAAAATCAGCAGGAAAATTTAATCCATCTACTTGCACTAAAATATCCTCAACTATCCCATGCGGATAAGTAAATGTACGATCAGCCAATTGAATTATTATCCCTGTTTCTTTTAAGGGTCCTAAATTTAGGGAATCATAGATTGATTTAGCCATCACATTAATTGAAACCCCTAAATCTAACATAACATTTTTAATCTTAGAATGTCTAATTTTACAGGGAATAGTAAATATACATAGATCTCCGCATTTAGGTGGTAGTTTTTTTTGTAAAATCGCTGAAACATTCTCACCTACCACAATATGCTCATCCCCTCTCAAATTCTTCTTATTGACGCACAAGTTCTTAAAAAATTTCGCGTACTTTGGCACTTGTTTGATTGCATCTACTAGGGAAATATTGATCTTACCTTGCGGAATACATCCAAGATCTCTTTCTCCTTGTCCTGCTTTTTCGGTCTCTCCAACCTGCTAGGAAAAGGAGGTGGACTAGTTTTAACTTCAATGATTGGGTCAGGGAGTACCACTGGATCTTTGCGATTTTTGTCCTCCTCCTCGAGTTCTTTCTTAATATTTTCCTCAGCCTTGTCCTTTGGAGTCGCGAGTTCGGGTCTCTGAATCTCGTTCCCGCTCCTTAAGGTCATTGCACTTATGTTCTTCAGGTTCAGTTCAGGTTGGAATGGCAATTTTTCATTTACTTGAGACTCCAGACGGTTGATTGATATTACCATTTGACTTATCTGACTCTGCATCGCTTGCATCTGACCCATCTGATTTCATATGTTCCGCAGTTCGAAGTCCGTCTTTTGCTGGTGTTGTGCAGTACTAGCCATCAATTGTTTCATCATATCTTCCAAAGATGGATTGACGCTCGGTGGAGGTGGTGGTCGTCAAAGTTGATACTGCTACTGGTACTCTTGTTGTCTACTTGGCATAAAATTGGACAACCTATTTCTTTCATAACTAAAGTTGGGATAGTCCCTCTAACCAGAATTGTAAGTGTTCGAATACGAGTCATATTGATTTCTTGGCGCGGGTGTGTGGTCAGCCATATTTACTTGTTCCGTATTTCTTCTTGAACCAATGGACACATCTCCGTAAAATGCCCCAGGGTAATGCATACCCCACATACTTTGACTTGTGGGACATTTCTCACAGCCAGTTGTCGTACGAAGGATGTCAATTCAGAGAGTTGTTGTTGGATGGAGAATGTTTCTATCTCATTCACCCTATGTGTCGGGACATCCTCTCTTGAACTAAACTGCTGTGAATTCTCAGCCATCCCTTCGATCAACTCCCATGCTTCTCGAGGGGTTTTGTTTATCAACGCTCATCCACTTGCAGCATCGATTATGCTTCTGTCCTTGAAGAGTAGCCTCTCATAAAAATATTGGATGAACAGTTGCTCACTTATCTGATGCTGAGGGCACTTGATGCACAATTTTTTGAACCTTTCCCAATACTCATAAAGAGACTCGCCTGAGTGTTGCTTGATGTCACACATATCTTTTCCTTAAACTGGCAGTCTGAGATGTAGGGAAGTACTTTTTTAGAAATTTTTTCTGCAACTACTCCCAGGTGGTGATACTGCCTGGACATAGGTAATATAATCAATCCTTCGCCGCGTCCTTGAGAGAAAAAGGGAATACTCTTATTTTAATCTGTTCTTCAGTAATTTCAGAGGGTTTCATACTAGTGCAGACCACATCGAATTCCTGCAAGTGCTTGTGCGGCTCCTCACCTGGAAGGTCATGAAAAGATGGTAAAAGGTGAATCAATCCGGACTTTAATTTAAAGGGGGTATTATTATTCAAATTAGGAAAAGTGATGCATAAGGGTTATTGATTTAAATTAGGTGCGGTCAACTCCCTTAATGTTCATGCATTCACCATGGTGACTTTCTCTTGGTATGTATCACTTGAATTATCACCACGCAAATTTGTCGAATCCACCTCTGGATTAAGTCCCTAAGGTGCAGCACTGGATTGCTCCTCTCTAAGCTGTCTAGTTTCTTTCTTAGTTTGACATGCAGTCTTCTCAACTTCAGGATCGAAAATCAATTCGCCTGTATGAGAAGAACGAGACATAAATTAGAAAAAAATACTAGAAAATTAAAATAAAATGGAATTAAAAAAGAAACAAATAATTAACGCCAGTCCCCAGCAACAGCGCTAAAAATTGACAGGTTATCGATGCCTGTACAATAATAAAAATA
This sequence comes from Coffea arabica, assembly GCF_036785885.1. NCBI lineage: Eukaryota > Viridiplantae > Streptophyta > Magnoliopsida > Gentianales > Rubiaceae > Coffea > Coffea arabica. The sequence goes on along the minus strand of NC_092312.1, from coordinate 67,733,337 downwards.
AACCTAACTGCCAATTAAAGTAACTAAAACCCGATTCCAAGTACATTAGTAGGGACTCTAGGTGTGCAATGATTCACCATGTTTTCGAAGAGTTTGCTTGATTCGATATACCCAAATGGAATGATTTTTTCACAAATAATTATTAATTTGTAAACAGAGCAAGTAGGGTTGGATCTTCAGGGATTGGAGATATTTGTCTCTTTCGAAATTCAAAATAACACGAGGATGTTTTTTGTATAAACGATGACAATCAAATAAATTCAAAATAAAAATGAATAGTTAATTAGAAATTAAATGACAATTCACTGAAATCAGAATAATAATAATTAAAGGTCTAGCCAAGAAATAACTTTAGCAATAGTTCACCTAATTGATCATCGATGCACAAGCAATTTCAATTATTTATTAATAAATAGGTTGTAATTGTCAAACATGCGATGACAGTCAATCCCTCCTTACTGTGTCGGTGATCAAGGTACGCCCGTTAATCACTGATGTAATTGAGAAATAATCTTAGGTACGCCCATAAAATTTAATTCCCCAATTGCCTTACGTATTAGAGGGGTCCTATTCTAACCAAATAACGCACTACTAGGGTTATTCTAGATTAGCCTGCGTATTCCCCTGATACAAATCTAATCATGTCAGTTATCACCATTTCGAGACAATTAAACAATTACGGATTTAATACCCCAATTGACAATAGATTATTAAATCAACTCATTAGCCAGATCCAAGACAATCAATTAATTAAATAACCATAAGCACTCCAATCAGGGAATATGCATATACCAATAAATAAGAGAAAAAGATAAAATTAAATCGATCTCATAATTTCAGACGACCCAAAACATTCGTTGTTTCTTGACTAGAATAGAGGAGTTCGTTCATCTTTGACGCGAAAAACCCACACACAATTGTAATGAGAGGAGCGGCCATGGTCTCCGATTGGGTGAACTCAACTCGCTTGAAATAATCCAAGAAATAACGAAGCTACAGAGGGGAATTCAATACTTCCGCTTTGTCCTCACATGCGAGGGAAAAACTACTAAGAAAAACGAAAGTGGAAATGTCAAAAGCAAAAGCTCAAAGGATAGTGCTAGTTCTCTGTTTCTAATTCTAATTTCTATCTAATGCTTCCTACTGTGCGGCGGCTCCAACGGAATAAGACTCCAGCTCTTCCGTTGTTTCCCTCCATGCTGTCTTCTGCAAATTACCAAAAAGGGTCGCGTTTTCATATTCTAAAAATGTCCATGGACGCCTGCTACTTGAACTCTTTCCTGATAACTGTCAAATAGGCATTTGTTATCATATTTTCGTTCTACTCCCTGAAATAAATGTAAAATACCAAAAATGAATAGAATCTAACAATTAATCCATATCGGGTCAGGTAATAGAGGAAATTAATAATAAAATAAATGATAAAATTATAATCTATCAGTTTATGGCTGCTAATATTCCATATTTTGGTAATAGACTGGATTTTATTTCTAAAAAGGGTTATGAGACTCATGTTTTTTTCTAATGATCAATAGGTTATTACAAATTGTGAAAATTATTTTGCCTCAAATCATTCAACCGACATATATCGCGCATTTTAAGATGGCCTAAGTATTTCAATCGATATTTTTGGAGATTTTTCACCTCAATATCAACCGTGGTATGACTCTTATTCAAACGGGTATTATCAAGGATGGTGGGATAATTTCAATCTTAATTATGAACAAAGGACAATAAATTTTCAACAACAAGACTCTCAACAACCATCACCCATATCAGGTATTACTAGCTACTAACACATATCATTTTCAACAGCACACACAAAGGATAATTAAAAGGATGGAAGATGGAAGACAGAAGGCGTGAATTGGCATCTACAATGAGCATATTGATTTTTTCAATTTATGAAGAATTGCCCTCACAGACCAACATCGACCTTAAAGAAGATGAGAGTGCAATTATCATCACAAGTGACATGGAACTGTAAGAGTCTCAAGAAGAAGAATCTAAAGATGCAGTTGAAAGATATTCTTGATTATATTCATTCAGATTTATGGGGTTTATCTCGTATTCCATCTAAGAATGGTGCCAAGTATATGTTGACTTTCATTGATGATTACTCAAGAAAAATTTAAATTTATTTTCTTAAACATAAAAATAATATTTACCTCACTTTCAAACAATGAAAAGTTTTGATTGAAAAACAGACAGGTAAACAGATCAAGTAGTTTAGAATAGATAATGATATAGAATTTTGTGAAAGAAAATTTAATAAATTTTGCAAGAATGAAGGAATTATTAGGTGTCGTACTGTCAGGATGACACCTTAGCAAAATGGTGTGGCTGAACATATGAATAAAACGCTTTTGAAGAGAGCGAAGTGCATGATCTCTAATGTAGTGTTGACAAAGGACTTTTGGGTAGAGGCGATATCTATGATTTGTTATATTATTAATCGTGCTCATTCTGCAACTCTTGATTTCAAAATTCCTGAGAAAGTTTGGTCAGGTACTCTTGCTGATTATTCTGATTTAAAGCTTTTTGAGTGTCCAGCATACATGCATGTAAATGATTGAAAATTAGATACCCTAGTTAAAAAGTTTATTTTTCTTGGATATGCTTTTGGGGTGAAAGGGTACAGATTATGGTGTTTTGATCCCAAAATTTTAAAATTTATAATCAGTAAAGATATTACTTTTGATGAATTCTCTGTATTATCTTCCAAGAAGGAATTTTTAGTTCTTGTCCTGCAGATGATAGTATGCAAAAGTAGGTAGAGTTTGAGATTGGTAGTTCTGGTCCTTCTATTCAACAAAATGTCAATATATGTATCTGAATCTACTGATGAAAATAATTCAAAAGAGGAAAAATATTTCATTGTCAAAGATAGACCAAGGAGGGATATTTGACTACCATAAAGATATGCAAATTTAGTTGCACATGTTTTGTCTGTTACAGGAGAAACTGATGTAGTTGGCGAACCTAATACCTATTTAAAGGCAGTTTTTGTGATGACTCTACTAAATGGGTGATTGTAATGAATGAATAAATTGAATCTTTCCATCGAAATGGAACTTGGATTCTTGTGAAATCGCCTTCAGATAAGAAAATTATTGGATACAAATGGGTCTTCAAAAAGAAAAAAAATATTCCAGGGATCGAAAATATTAGGTACAAATCACGGTTGATTGCAAAGGGCTATAATTAGGTAAAATGTGTTGATTTTAATGAAGTATTTTTACCTGTTGTTAAGCATAGTTCTATTCATGTTTTACTTATTTTAATTGCCATGTATGATTTGGAGTTGGACTAGTTTGATGTTAATACAACTTTCTTATATGGTGAATTTAAAAAGAAAATTTATATTAAACAACCTCAGAGATTTGAAGTTGTTTATTCAAAGAGTATATTTGGTAGTTGTGTTTACTTTCGAAAGTTAGGTGATGATTTTTCATTTATTTGCTGTTTTATATTGACGAGTGCTTATTGCTACTAAGAATTTGTATGAAATTCACACTTTAAAATTGCATAAGTAGTGAATTTGAAATGAAATATTTGGGAGTACTTAAGAAAATTCTTGGCATGGAAATCAAGATAGATCGAGAAGTTGAAAAGTTATTCTTGATTTAAGAAAATTACCTTGAGAAAATGTTGGAGAAATTTGGCATGAAAAATACTAAACCTGTGACTACTCCTCTTGCTAGTTATTTTTTACTATTTGCTGCTTAATCACCACAGTCAGTTGAAGAGAAAGAGTATATGGCACAGGTTTCATATTCCGGTGCAGTCTGTAGCATTATGTATGCAATAATTTGTACTCGTCCAAATATTGTACAAACAGTCAGTGTGATTAGCAGATATATATTTTATCCTGAAAAAGTACATTGACAGGCTGTGAAGTGGATTCTCAAATATTTGCGAGGGACTTCAAATTGTTGTTTGGAGTTTGGGAGAAATAATGATATTTTGGTTAGTTTTGTAGACTCTGACTATACTGGGAATCTTGATAGGAAAAGATCATTTTCAAATTATGTATTCTGCATTGGTGGTTGTGCAATTAGTTGAACAGTTACTTTATAACATGCTGTAACTTTATCTACTATAAAGGCAGAATATATGATCATGATCGAGACAATAAAAGAAGTCTTGTGGTTGAAGGATTTGTTTGGCAAACTCAATCTGCATCAAGATGTTACTACTATTTACTGTAATAGTCAAAGTGCCATTCACTTGACTAAATACCAGATGTATCATAAGAGGACGAAACACATTGATTTGAAATTTCATTTCATTCGAGATACTGTTGTTGAGGGAAAAATCCTTATTCAGAAAATCAGTACCAATGAGAATCCTGCTGACATGTTCATGAAATTTCTTCTCGTTTACAAGTTCAAACAATGTTTGGGATTTCTTGGTGTTGGTTGTTGGTGATTTAGACCCATTGAGGCTTATGTGGAGAAGGTGAAACAGATTTGCTATTATCAATATTAGGGACATGCCAAGGTGGAGATTTGTTAAAATGACTTTTTTCCACATCGCCTTTTATAAAAAAAAAAGTCTCTCCCTCAGTTACTTATAAATATAGTGGGTCTGAGATGAGATTAGGCATACCAAATTAAGAGAGTTTTAATGGACTATTTGGACCTTTAAATTATTAAATTTTTTGTTTAGTAAAATATCTTTGGCCTCTCTTGTGTTTCAAGTATTAGCGTGTTTCTAAAACATTTTGTACTCTTTTCTTTATAATAGAATTTTGTTCCTTTTTCATCTGTGAATGTAGGTCAATTTGATCGAATCACGTAAATTCTCATGTTCCTAATTTATTTATTTTTTACTTTGTTATTTGTCTTTTGAAGTTGTCAAAAAACTTTTCATCAATTTTGTTGGACCAGACCTAACATTGTTAACACTAGTTTAGGTACCCAATGGAGTCAATCTAATGCTGCAAGCAAAGCAGCTGCAAATTCTAGACCAATAATTAATAATGCAAGTAGGGGCAAAGGTACCAAGGGTAAAGGAAATAGAGGTAGAGGAAGAAGTAATCATGGACCACATAGTGGTATTAGTCTTTGGAATAGTATTGGGATATCAACAGGAACATACTTTATTCCCGATGATCAAGTATGCTTGTTAGAATACAACAACCTTTTTTAAAATCCTTTTACGATGTCTCATATTTTATTTTTGACTTATAGGGCTATAGAAGCACCTCCAATGCACTCCATGTGCAACCAACGTACTTAGTAAGTCATAAAATTCGATTTAATCTAATTTTGAATGCTAAATTTTTCTAATCTCTATTTTTTTCAATCTATAGTGGTCAATTGGTTTGGCTAATAAGAGTACAATTACTGGACATCATAGAGTCTCTACTTCATTTGGACCACATCAAGAATCCACATCTAGTGCCTTAACAAGCTTTCAGGTACACTTATATGTAGTGCAACTCTTAAATTCTTTTTTTTTTTATGCTAAATTTAAGCATGTAATTAGTATTGATAGTTAAACTTGTTTGTACTAGATTCAAAAACAAAACAGTAGACATGGCACTGTGATGTTCTCATCCCAAACTTCTGTTGCTGGAATTTATGTCGACAAAGATTAAATAGGTTTATGAAAAGATGATGCTGCTGACTTTTGGGTTGATGAAATTTGTTCCTTAATCAATCTCTTTTAGACAATTTAGTATGAAACTTGTTTTTGTTAATTCACTTCCTAATCAAATAGGATAATGTTCCCTCTTTTGTTAGTAGGCTCTTTTGGAATGCTTTAAAGGCTGTAGTCACAACGATATTATTTTGGTTGTTTTGATGAATGCCTATGGTATATATAATATGTTGCACGTAAAAGCTAATATTTCATTATCTATTCCTGAACAAGTTTGAAGTATATAACTATTTGGAATCATGGTAGTCAATGCCTTTCTAATTATTTAGAATGTCTATTTATGCCTATTTCAGTTGGGAATTAGTTTTAAAATAAAAATTGATGATGTCATTTGTAATCTTGAAATTGATAACACAAGGCGGTAAAGTGTATATTTCTAAAGTATAGGGGGCAAAGTGTTTTTCATCCTCAAGTTCAAGAGGGTAGAGTGTAATTAATCCTTTTTTCTTTCTCGAGGAACAGTAGTCCTAATCCTAATAATGATTGCAGCTACATCCTATCAATTGATAAGAGGGAGGTATTGAAGATTCTGAGAGATCTTTCCATTGGAAATTGAGGACTGTTTGTGTAGCTACCATTCCAGGATCAAATATCAATACAGCCTAGGCCCTAGGCAATAGTCTTATTGAGCAAATTATCCCAGTGGCCACTAAACTTTTGTCATCGTCGAGTTTTGGTCACTCAACTATTAAAAGTCTGGTTTTGGCCATCAAACTATATAAAAGGTAGACTCGAGCCCATTCTGTTAGATTTAGTCGTTAACTTCGCAGAGGTGTCTGTCCGCGCGATTTCCAATACAAAATGTAGGGTCAATTTAGGAAGTCGAAAATATCACTTGCACCTCTTCTTCCTCTCCCATGCATCTGTTCTTCTTCTTCCTTGCCTAAACCCAAACATCAAACAATTGACAATTAAAGAAAAACGCAACAACAAAGAATTTTGGGGGATTGAGCGACAGCAGAACGGGTTGACAAACAAGATCTTCATTTCCTAGAACGATGGAGTGGCCCAAGTGGGTGATTAGACCAAGGGGCCAGCATTTTGATCCATCTGATGCATACGGTAAAGTTTTAAAATCCCTAAGTTTGTTTAGTTATCCACATCCCAGAATAGATTGTGTGTTTCATGTATGTATGGGCTACATTTTATCGTTGTTTTGGCTTTTTGCAATAAAGCATAGAGATTTCATAGTACACTGATTAAAGTATTCTTAATGCTGGAAAAAGGGGTTAATAAATAATTCATTCATTGAATTTGGGTTTACTAGTTTTGACTAAAATTTTAATTTTTTTAACTAATCGCATGTCATGCAGTGCCAGGTTCTTCTCTGTTCACCATACGAATGTATCATAGGGGTAAATTCAATTGGCAAAATTACAGATACATTGATGGGCATGTAGATTATGTTGATTTATGTGATGCGGAAACAATGTCTGTGCATGAAATAAACTACATGGTGGATAAATTAGGGCATTATGGATGTATGGTGTATTACTATGTTGAGCCTGGAAAAGATTTTCGAAATGGGTTGAAGGAATTATCTACTGATAAAGCCATTATCAGTTTTTGCAATTGGGCTTATAAGCATAAAATCATGGAGGTGTACTGTGACCACCAGTCAAAGAATGAAATCAAGATGATGGCCACAAAGTCCCTTCCTTCTGATCTACAGCTGAGTAAAAAAGCCGCAGTCACCATCGAGGAACTTGACGAAAATGGAAATGTTATTAGGGAACCTGGATTTGAACTAGTGCCATTTACAGGATCAATTGGCAAGATAGATATTGGGAACTCTTCTAAAGAGAATGCCTTGAATAATGGGGATGATGGGGATGCAAATGATAGAGGAAATATAGATGGCCAAGTGGAGACTGATATTGATTCGGATGGAGACTGTGATCGCTTTAGTGCTGATAGAGATTTCTGTAGGGATGAAGAAATGTTAGAAGAATTGATTGTTGAAGGGCTAAAATCTGGTGTGGATTCTTCAAATACAGAGCAACCTAGATCGTCACAACATCCCAATTCTAATGATGATTGTAATAATGCTGCACAACAGCAAGAATCAGTTGTAGATGAGCTAGGCAGACAACAACAAACAGCTGGGATGGATCCATGGTCACAACAATCAGGACTTGAAACTGAATTTGAACATCAGCAGCAGCCTGAGACAAATGAAGAACAACCCACGGATGTGGGAACTGGAAACCAACAGTCGCAGAGGAAGAAGCAAGTTAGAAGGAGAAGAAACAACAATAGAACATTAGGAGAAGAGGCAGCTCCTCATTTAGATGATGTCCATGCATTAGATAAAGACACAGTGGTGACTGAGTTGCATAGTGATGTTGGCTCCTCAGATGAAGAGAATGATGATGACTGGAGGAATAGGTATGTTGATTTCAATCCGGCTGAACAGCTAAGATTAGCTGTTAGAACATATTCCATCATGAAAGGAAAACCAGTAAAGCCATACACAAATGAAAAAAAAAGGTTTAGAGCAAAATGCAAACCTCCTTGCCAATGGTTTATTTATACTTCAGTTGAGAGGGAACTTGGAATAGTTGATTTGGTTGTCAAGAGCATGAATAATGAGCACACAAACTGCAGTCATGTATGGAAGAACAAGAATATTTCTGTTAAGTGGCTTGCAAACAAGTACATGGAGAGATTTAGATGTAATGTTGAAATGCCTCCAAGATTATTAAGACGAATAGTTGATGAGGACTTCAAAGCTGAAATTTCAAAATGGGTGGCATACAATGCAAGGGCAATTGCTAAAAAGGAGATTCAAGGATATGCAGAGCAGCAATATAAGGACATATGGAGATATTGTGCAGAAATTAAGAGGACACACCCAAATACCACAATGGAAGTTATGTTTACTCCCTTCAGACAACCTGGATGCAACCCAAAATTCATGAGACTTTATTGCTGTTTGGGACCATTAAAACAAGGCTTTCTTGACGGTTGTAGGCCCATTATTGGGGTTGATGGATGCCACATAAAGGCTGAATATCGGGGACAACTGTTGACTGCTATTGGAGTAGATCCCAACAATGGATGGTGGCCCATTGCTTGGGCAGTGGTTGAGAGAGAAGCAACTAAACAGTGGAAATGGTTTTTTGAGCTGCTGAAGAATGACTTGCAGATTGAAAATGGGTACAGCTACACCTTTGTTTCTGACCAGCAGAAGGTATTAACTCCTTCCCTTTGTATATGCACTGTACACAGATCTGTTTCAATTTACTAATGCCTTTTGTTTGTAATAATTTATAGGGTCTTGACCGAGCATTATCTGAGGTACTACCAAACAGTGAGCACAGATACTGTGTGCAGCACCTGTATAACAACTTCAAGAAGAAACATCGTGGACTTGCCCTAAAGAGAAAACTGTGGAACATTGCAGCAAGTACTACTGAGGGACTATTCAAGAAAGCAGCAGCAGATCTGGAAAATTTTGACAAGGAAGCATATGAATGGGTGAAGAAAGCATCACATCCCAGTCATTGGTGTAAGACTTTTTTTCAGAACATACTCGATGCGATATGTTGGTTAATAATTTGTGTGAAAGTTTTAATGGTCATATACTTGAAGCTAGGCAGCAGTCAATTATCACAATGTTAGAGTCCATTAGGATATTTCTGATGGAGAGGATACAGAGAAGGACAACTGCAATGGAGAAGTTTGAATTGTCCATTGGCCCACTAATTAAAAAAATAATTGATGATAGGGTGATAGAATCAAGACAATGGAGGACCATTTGGAATGCTGTGGATGGATACCATGTTAGGGGACCAAGGGGGGCCCAGTTTGCTGTTTATTTAAAGAAAAAATCCTGCACATGCAAACTGTGGGATCTATCAGGTATTCCTTACTGTCATGCTATTGCAGCAATTCACAGAAATAATGGCGACCCCTATAAAGAGGTGTATGACTGCTACAACAGAGATCTGTTTCTAAAAATTTACAAAAATGTTTTGTATCCTATCAATGGACAAGTAATGTGGCCTGAAGCTGATGGGGTGGATCTTGATCCACCAGAAAGGATAGTGCAACCTGGCAGACCTAAGAAGGCCAGGAGAAGAGATCCTACTGAAACTCAAAAGACTGGAAACAGGTTGCGGAGAAGAATAGTCATCCATTGCAGAAAATGTGGTGTTGCCGGCCATAATGCAGCTGGTTGCAAGGTGCAGCAACAAGACAATCAACAACAGCAGAATCAGGATAGCGAGGAGCAGGAGCAGAACCAACAGCAGCAACGTGGTTCTAAGAATATGCAGCAGCAACAGCAGAACCAACATCAGCACCAGAGTCAGCATGAACAGACCCAACACCAGCACCAGAGTCAGCATGAACAGATCCAACACCAGCACCAGAGGCAACATCAGACCCAACACCAACACCAGCACCAGAGGCAACATCAGACCCAGAGGCAACATCAGACCCAACACCAGCATCAGATGCAGCATCATCAGGCCCAACAGCAGCACCAAAAGCAGCAGCAGACCCAACAGCAGCACCAGCACCAGCAACACCAGCAGCAGGATCAATATCAGCAGCAGCAAAATCAGCAACACCAGCAACAGAATCAACATCAACAGCAGCAGGATCAGCAACAGCAGCAGAATCAACAGCAGCAGCAGGATCAAGAGTATCAGCAGAACCAACAAGAACAGCAATCACAATCTGCTGTTGAGGAAAGTGAACATGCACAGCATTGACAGCAGGAAGAAGTTGTACAAAACCAACAACAGTCTCAGAGCCAAGGGGCTCATCAACAAAGGAAAGCAGGAAAACGAAAGTTAACAGATTCAGAAAAGGGGCGGATCAATGCCAATTATGCATATTTAGGTAAAGAACCTCCTTTCACTGTTGGAAATTGGAGGGGAAAATGGAGTAGAGCTGGTACTAGAAGAGGAGGAACTTCAGCAACAACTACCAGAGGACAGCCAAGAGTCAAAAGAGGATCAAATTGAAGAGGAAGTAAAGCTATAGCTAGATTGGGACATAATTCAACTACATTTTGTCTTTTTGTATGAAGTTTGTTTTGGATTTGATATGCTGACCTATTACGAACATGGTCCATATGTACAAACAATTTATTTTGTCCAATCTACACAGATTGTTCTATGTTAATGCAGCACTTTTGTTTAGTTCTTATGTCTCTGTCATTTATTGATGAAATTAGTAGAACTGAAATGTGTTGTTTCAAACCTTTTTTGACACCAAATAATAACTATTTATTCATGTGAACAATACAACTTTTATACATCAAAATGTTTATACAGAGGGGTACAAAAGGGGCTTTATAAAGCCATTTGCCCTTTCCCTTTCAATATGCTACCATTACAACAGAGTAGCTATTCTTCAAGGATTTTCAACGATGCCACAAATTTGTAGCATGCCACCAGAATTATCTATTCTCATAACTAACATTGCTAAGACAACTATTAGCCAAGGCAACACTGCGCATCGAATGAGTCGCTTATTGGCTGATTTGTACTTGGCAATTTCAGTTTGAAGTGGCTTCATTTTACCCTCCAATTTCACAACTTTTGCTTCCCACTTTCTTGCAACTTTTTCAAATTCAACCATTTTTTTCTCCATTCCATTGATCTTTCTGAGTAAACCCGGTATAATCATTATAGATTGAGCACACATTTCATCATCTATCCAACCCCAATAGCCACAGCCATCCTTCAAAAAAAAAAAAACAAATTCATTATATTTCTTACACAATAATAAATTAAGTATCTAAAAAAATGTTACAAACCTCCCCCAATGCGCATTTGGCAAATCTTCTTCCCGGATTTTGTGCAGTCCATGAAGTTATCATTACTGTCTTCATCCCACAAACACAAGTAGGCAAAATGGGTGTCAACGATGTAGGTGGCATGGATCTTGCTGGCCCGGCTCTTGGTGGCGTTGATCTTGGTCCTGCTTCCTCTAATCCAAGTTGGGCTTCTTCATTTCCTTCTCTTGTAGTTTCTCTCGGGTAAGTAATCTTTATTAGCTTTATACAAGAAGAACAAGAAGATCTAATTTCGACTTCCTAAATTGACCCTATCTTTTGTATTGGAAATCGCGTAAACGGACACCTCTGCGAAGTTAACGACTAAATCTAACAGAATGGGCTCGAGTCTACCTTTTATATAGTTTAATGGCCAAAACCAGACTTTTAATAGTTGAGTGACCAAAACTCGACGATGGCAAAAGTTTAGTGGCCACTGGGATAATTTGCTCTAGTCTTATTAGGTACAAGAGCAAGAGCATTTTACACGAACTCCAATTTTAATGCAACGGCGAATTCATGTTTATGTTCACGCATCAACATAAACAGTTCTATATTTTACCAAAAAATACAGTTATCGAAACAGGGATGAACGCTTTGGTAAACTTTCATTGTACAAATTTATGATTTCAACTCTCATTGCCTCATTTTCCCTTTTTGTAATTTTTGGGTAACTGTACTAATGATTAAGGAACAAGAAGATTTAATCGGAAATGAGAAAATAAGAAACATTAAGGATCTGTTTGATTGGAAGTAAAATATTTTCCTTGGGAAAATATTTTTCGTGGAAGTAATTTTCCATGAAAATCATTTTCCTTTCATCATTTTCAAGTATTTGGTTAGTTTATTGAAAATATTTTCTTATTTCATTTTTCTGGTGTTTGTTTAACTTTTGAAATATTTTCACTTTTATCTCTATCGTTACTTTCTACACATTATAACTACGTACTTCTTCCCATGCAAAATAAGAAAATTTATCTCATTGTTTAACTTTAAAAAATCTTGAAAAAATGTATATATGAATAAAAAATATCTTCTTAAGTAATAAATAAATTGCTGGTCATTTAGTGTCAAATATCAATCACATACAATGCTTATTGTGACATATATCTTGCACTCTCACTGCTGCAAGTTTCTCTAGAAAAGAATATCCCTATTATACATAATTAATTACTAGCATAGGATGAGCAGGATAAGGTTTTTTTTTTATTTTGAATATACTAGGGGGAGGGTTGGGTTGGATGGTACGGGAGATGGAGTGTAAGGAAGAGGTTTTGGGTTCGAGTCTTCCTGTTTACACTAAAAAAATAAAAGAACATACTACAAGATGTTTTCAATAAGTTTGGAATATGCTACAGGCGAAATACATGCATTTCAGAAAACAACTTCAGTAAGTTTGGAAAGGAAGTTGTTTTCTATAAGATGAATGAAAATATTTTACATAGGAAAATGTTTTCAGTAACTTTTGTGCAACCAAACATGGGAAATTAGGAAAATATTTTTCTGGAAAATATTTTCACCCGAAACAAACGGACTCTAAAAGAAACAATACTGCTAGTTCTGTAAGTGTATTACTAGCAAAGATTAACGTGAAAAGTTTTGACTTCCATGAACCAACCACTGTTCTACCAAGTATTAACTTTCCTTGAATATCTTTCAAGGCATGTATATATAGTATATTCCACCACGACAGGGAATACTTTCTATCAATTACGTGTTCTAGAACTGGTGCAAAAAGGAAAAAAAAAATTTACATGCTCTAGAACCAAATATGCAGGACATTGGTTGATCAGAAGGGTAAATGGATTTACAAGTTCCAGTTGCAACATAGACCCTACAAACTTGAGCTTCAATCATTCCCAAGGTAAAATGAAAATGAATAACAGCAATGAAAATGGCAAATGATTCTAACTTTCATGGTTGGTGGAAAAGGTGCATGCTGCGAAATGGTGAAAAGTCAGTTTTGCCTTACAGAGAAGCGTTTGTCTCTAGTTATGTTCTTGATCACCATCAAAACAATAGATTCTGAACTACATCATCTGATACCAAATCTCACTATAATCGGGGTTGGACCAGTGACTTCAGTAGGTTAACGCAGGTGGACGCGTTCTTATTTAGGAAGCCAGAAGTGGAAAGGGCAATTTTGATTTCGATAAGCAATGTAATTATTTGGCTAAGTAAGAAAAGATTATACAAAGTTCAGGGATAAATTACCCAAAATACTAATCCTGATGATATTTTGGTTAGAAAAGAGCCTGTCATCCTGAAAAGTCTAAGGCCTCTAGTTACCAATTTTCATAAAGAGTTGCATCTAAAATTGCAAGGGGGATGTTTAACATGAAACTTTCTTGTGCCACGGCCGGGAAAACTACCGTTAAAATTAAAATGCTAATTCAGGCACCTAGACATCAGCAAAGTAACGTTGCTTTAGAATTCATTTCTATCCTCTACTAAAAACCGTTCCAAGCACCATTGATTTTTCATTTCTATCCAACTTCATGTCTACTAAAAACTTTTCCAAGCAACATTGATTAGTAGATAGATTTTATAGGCAGCTTGATGTAGTAAAAAAATTTCAGTAACAAGGACTAATAACAGAACTGAAGTTAAAATACTGTAAGCTGTAGAAGAAAGTCAGGTAGAGCAAATACGCTAGACAAACATCAAAATCCTGGAGGCAAGGATGTAGGAATGAAGTTCAAACAATTAATTAGGGACATCTTCTCAATGAATTGCAGATTATGCTGGAGAGTGCATTCAGGGAGGAAACTCGAGTAAGTTAAGTAAACTTACATAAACACACAAAAGGTTTAAAATATCCACCACCATTGCTTACTTTTGAAGCGAGAATGTAACAGTTCGATACTATCCTTTACTCGGGACGATTTGAGCAGCTTTAGCTTCCACTAATCTAAGAGATAAATTTCTAGATTTACTGAAATAATGCTAATAGTACATAGTTTTATGGTGAAGAATTAGAGCTGAAGCCTGGAATCCAAATTTCAATATCAGCATATTCAGTTGGAGATTACAATCCTACCAAACGAACAAAACAAAGAAAAATGCCAATATTATAAGTTCTCAATGTTGTGCAGGGTGTACTTCGTGGTCGTTTACATCTAATTGTACATGATACAATGCAGGCTAACAGGAGAGAACTTCCAGTTGTGCAAAAATGATAGAGGCGAAAACTGATTACCAGGTTTAAAAGGCTAAAGCAAAATTACAAACAACAATTCTATTAGTTCTATTGTAAAGAAAGGAACTCTGGAGAAACAGAGGAAAGTTTTGGAGGTAATCAAGTACTAACCATATTTGGTTGCTTGAAACTCAGATTCAGTTAAAAGGTTTCTTCACTAAGCTACATGTTTCAGTAATAAAAAGAAAACATAACAAATGAACCCACATTGAAGCAACCGTAAATTGCAAAAGTTAACTGCTAGACAAACAACTCAAAATATGACTGAACAACTAGTTTTCCACCTGAATGCATGCCCCAAAACTCATCAAAGGCCTGGAGGCAGGAATTTATGTTCAATTTCAAATACACCATCCTGGACACCATCAGTCACATTGCAGTTCATCTGCCTAGAGGTTAATTTGTGAGAAAACCTATAGAAGTCATTAGGCATTATTAGAAATGAATTGTTCTCATGCTGACTTCTCCTCCAAAATGAATTTACATGTCCTATTTTGTCCAAGCAAGCAACTCTAAAGCCAACAGATGAAGAAGGATCTGTTAGATACGAAAGAATTTCCACAAGTTCATACTTGCACTGTTTATGATTTTCTGGATGACAGCCCCATTTGATGATATCCCAGTCCTTATAAATTGCCCAAATCTCTCCTTCATTAGGAAGTATGCAGTAAGGATAACCTTCTTTTCCGACACAGAAAACTCGATGAGAGAACACACTAGGAGATTCCACACTTGTTCTCTCACGATTAAACATGCCACAGCCAACTGGTAAGCCAGCCTTTATCCACTCATTCTCACCTGGAAGCCCAGGCAAAGGCTTGAGCCACACAACACCAAGCCTACAATTTCCACCCTTTTTAATGACCTTTATGATTTGGACATATGATCTTGGCATGTGATCTTTGGCATTGAAACAGGCCCATGTCTCTCCTACATTAAAGAGACATTCTAGTTTCTCCTTGCCTGTATTATTAGCCAATGCCCCTGGATTAATAAAGGGAGGTGTCTGTAAGTTATCCCTTGAATTAGATTCTGATTGAGAAACATCAAGAACTAAGGTTTGTTGAGTGCTGCAAGCCTGTGCTTTATAGTCATTCTTGTGTATATTGACTGCGCCTGGAAATGCACTAGATTTAGAAATGTAAATGATATAGATTCTAAATATTAAGCAATGAGCAGAAGACATACCTGATTCACCAAGATCATGAGTAGTGACTTGTTCTGCCTCTTTGTCATGTATGCAGCTTCTTCTAGACAGATTGTTGCCGGTTTCTTCAGCAGCATCAAGAATTCTGTCAGAAGCCAATGCCAAATTCCTCAATCTCTTCCTGCTCTTCTGTGTTTGCTCTGCAGTCTGAGTTGAAGTGTCTGCGTTTGGTTCTTTGTCACATTGTTCTGTGGATTCTAGGATGGAAACAAATTTCAGTTCCAAATCCAAAATAATTTTCCTAAATTTTTTCTCTTTTGCATTGAGCTCATTTTCCTTTCCCTCCAACTCTCTCTCTTTAGATTCAATATCCTTTTCCCTACTCTCCAAATTTTCATGCTTTATATCAAGTTCATTGTCCTTTCTCTGTAAAATTTTCCCTTTTGAATCAAGCTCTAATTGCTTTCTGTCTGAATGTTGCTCAATAGCATCAAGCTCATTTTCCCTTGTCTTCAAACTTTTCTTTTTCACATCAAGTTCATGTTGCCTTCTATAAACATTTTTCTCTCTCAAATCAATCTCATTCTCCCTTATCTCCAGCTTCTTCTCTCTTGAATCAAGCTCATTCTCCCTCATCTCCAGCTTCTTCCCTTTTGAATTAAGCTCATTCCCCTCTATCTCCAACTTTCTCTCTCTTGAATCAAGCTCACTCTCCCTTATCTCCGACTTCTTTACTTCTAAATCAAGCACATTTTCTCTTCTCTCAATTTCAGCTCGAATCAACTGCAGCTTTTCTGAAAGACCGTCAAAAAGCTTCTCTTGTAAAGCAACATCCTTCAGCTTTTCATCAACAAAACCCCTCAGATTCCCAAGCTGCATTTGCTCCTCTTCTATCCTCTGCAAAAGCCCTTTCATCAAATTTTCCTTTTCATCCAACTCCTTAATCTTCTGCTCTACCCATAATCTCCTTGTGTCAAGTTTTGTAGTACTCTGGTTGACTGATTCTTGAAGCAAATTCAGTTTCTTCTCTCTTGACCCAAGCTCATTAAATCCTTCATCAAAACTGTTCCGCAAGGGTGTTGAATGGCTATCAAATTCCTCCCATTCACCAAGAGCCAAGTACATCAAAGCTTGGACCCTGGTCTTCTTTTCTTCATTGAGCTCCATTACCTTAGATATCTTCTCCATAATACCCATCTCTGTGTAGTTCTTCTGTTGATCCTCAGTTGAACTTCCGTATTTCCAACAATTTGGAGACTGCAAAGTTATCATAGTATGTGAGTTTTTCTTTTCAATGGTAAATAAGTGTTTCTTGCTAGTATAGACACACGCATTTTTTTGGTTGAAAGAGTAGTACCATAAGGTACCCACTTGGTAGAGAAAGACAATGCAGGTTTAAGAGATATTTTTTTCTGGAGAAACACCTTTTAGAAGCAAATAGCAGAAGTTCTCGTTGCATAGTAATTGTAGATACTGTGTACAAAACTAAAGTGTATAATGTATTACAATATACAGGTGTATTACATTTTTGAGATAAATTTAGTGATACTTGGGGACAACAAAATTGTTAGTATTTGTGGATAATTGTACATATGTTTCTGTTTTACTTGAGTGATTTAGTAGTGAATAAACCTGTTGGGAAACTTATTTTTTTCCTCCTGTATTAAGATGAATTAAACTATACATAGGATGCATTCTTTTTTCTTTTTGTTCTGATATTTTAAAAGTTGCTTTGCACACATAATGGTATAGCTAATGAGCAGAAGACATTGTAAGAGGAATAGCTTAACAGCATGATCATCTAAAATAAACCATAAAAAAAAAAACAACTTGGAAACCGGATATTACATTAGAAAGAGACTATACATTTTACTCAAAAAATAAACAATGGAAAAGGAAGCAAAAAGCAACAAATAAGTTCCAAAACATAGAACAGAGTAGGACCTGTTTTTTGTAAGTAAGAACTAACAGCAGTTTATAGCAATGCCTGCAGATAATCCCAAAATTCGGTCAATATCTATGAAGAAATATAATGGATGGAAACAGTAATATGAAGAAGTGGTAGGAGGAAAATTTTCTTACCAGAGAAAGCAGCATGACAGAAACAAACCTAAGGTATTTTTTCTAATAAAAGCAATGGATAAAACAAAACTGCACTTCTGAGCATAAAGGATACAGAATGAAGAAAAAAGTAAGCAAAAAAATGGACGAAGAAACTTACCAGGAAAGCCAGAACAGCAGGATCAGAATCTGAATTTGGAAAAACGAAAGACATGCAATACAGGACAAGAAAGCAGAGGAGGCTTTTCCCAAAAGAGAAAAATTTATGTTCAGAATTATACATTACCAGAAAAGCAAGATAAGCCAGAGAAGATGATCAGCTGAGTAGCAAACAGTACCAGGAGGATGGAAGCGTGAGAGGAGAAAACAGCAAAGTTCAACAAAGAAGAGTAAAAGAAAGAAAACAGATAAACGAAACGAGTTAAGACCGGACCACATCTTGGCTTCTTCAATTGACATCGAAGATTGATTTGACGTGGAAAAGCTGAAATGATGCTTTGGGTCAGAGCCTTCTTCATGTCCATAATTACTTTTCCCCTGTGGCTTCTGGATGATGCATGTGGCTCAAGATTCTTGATTCCCATTTTCAGCTATGGCAGCAAAACTTCAGAAGCAGCTACACAGGAATACTAGTTTACCAATAAAATAGCACGTACCTCGAAATATTTGATTTCCATTTTCAGCTATATAGCTATCCGTAAGGTTGCTTCTACGGTGGAAAGTAGGTTGACCTCCCACCGTAGGCAGAAAGAATGCTAGAAGGACAGCTCAGCACAAGCATCTCTATCCATGTTTTTGGGGCCCAGTTGAGAGAAGGTGACCGGCAAAGCCTATTGTCATCTGAAGGAGCTAAGAGCAAATTAGTGAAACTATAGATGCTATACTGGAATAATAATAAGAGTTAAGTTTGTCCTTTGTGAATTTGTTATCATCAGAGGCGGAGGAAACAGAAGGTGGGATAAAAAATTTTCATATTAAATTAAATTGTTTTTTTTAAACTAAGTAACTAATTTTTATTTACATTGTAATTGTTTTTTTACATAATTGGGTTTCACCTTTTTACTTTATCATCAATTGCATTTTTTACTTGCTTGTTTCAATGGATTTGCTAACATTAGATAATCCTATCACAACAAAATCTTTTAATTCAACACTTACTTTTAAGTGTAAATTTTGATTTTTACTATGATTTGATTATCCTTATCATTAGATCATTTTAATATTTAAAAATTCTCAAATTTTGACACTAATTTACTGGTCAAATTTGTGATTTATAGTTTGTCATGTCCAGTATAACTAGTTGCAGAGTTAGAATTTAAATTCACATAACCATCTAGTTATTTCAATAGTTCAAACGTCCAATCTTTAAAACTTTTGTATTATGTGATTTATATTTATGATTACTCATCTACAAATTTGATATCGATTTGAAAGTCACCATGTTACGTACGAATAAGGTTACTTATCTAATTTTTAAATTAAAATTAAAATCTACCAGGTCAATTATGTCACGATTTTGGTTTTTTGTAATACTATGTTAATTATGTTTCTAATTATTCATCTACAATTTTGATTCCAATTAAAAAATCACTATCTATGAGGACTCAGTTAGAGGGATCGCTATTAGTATAAACTTTTTAATATCATTTCTAAACTTTCAATTTTATCCTTAGGGAAAAACTTTTAATTTTGCTCTAATTGCTTAATCACATTTTGCCAATATAACTACCCTAAGTATTGTAATTACCAAATTACTATAACCTTGTGAACCAAAATTCTTCAATGAATTATTATTAAAAATAAAAATTTTATAAAATTAATTCCTTTTAATTATTTATGTATATAATTACTCATCTATGCGAACTAACAATTAAATTTAATCCTTAAGATTGGAGTACACATAAATACATTTATGGGCTTTTAACTTGCCAAAATTGTCCTTCAAATTTTGTCCTTCGCCAATTTGGCCTGGGAGCTGCTCCCCACCTGATGCCAATTTTTGGGTGCAAATAAGTGCCCATAAGTTGTTGAGGGGCTTATATTTTATTTCTCGTTGAAATAAAAGGGACCACATAATCAACCGCTTCTACCCCATGTGCAGTAGTTCATTTAATAGCTAACTCTTGCCCGGCCTGCAATGATGTCTTGGCCAAATTTCGTTTGCTCTTCCTACCGTGCACAGATGAGTCAGCTTTCCACCATAGACGGAACCTATCTTGCTGGTTTACCAGCGAAAAAGAAAGAAAAAGACACAGAAATGATAGGAAGTACACTTTTCAAAAGATTTTCCAATCACCAAACATTTCAAGAAAAATTACTCAAAACATCTTCCACATTTTGCCAAATGAATATTTTCATCATTCACTTTTTAAATGTTAATTTTACGTCATTTACAAATTTAAATTAATGAAATTTGATTCCATCTAAGTTTTCGACCACTTTTTATTTGAAATCACCATATAACCTACATGTAATTATGTTTTATGTATAAAAAGGTCATATTCTAATTTTTTGGTGGCAAAAAATAGATGTGAATTAAGTTTAATCCTACTTTTTAAAAGAAGAAATGAATATGGTACTAGTCAGATCCTATTTTTTGGGGTAAAAATAAATGTCGAATAGATCATTTGTTTAACAACAAATAGAATCTAAACTTTTTACCTTTAAAAATTGACCATGTATGGGTCATGTGATAGATTCAGAGTAAAAGTGATCGAAAATTTAAATTATGATAAAAAATTATAAAATTGATTTTGTAAGAAATGTAAGGTTATTATTTTAAAAGTGAAGGACGAAAAAATTCATTTGACGAAATGTGACATTGTGAACAATTTTCCCATTTATTAGGAAAATGGGAATTTCGGAGAATACAAAGACAAGACAAATTTTACATGAAATTGGTCAAATAAAAGGTTCTCATTTGTTTACCTTTTTTTTTTAACATTCTAAAAAAGGCAAAATTTGCAATTTTACAATTTGTACTAATACCCTGAGATTGGAGATACACAAAAAGGAAATAAATTTTGTCGCTTCTCAATTTTACTCTACTCAATTTTTTTCTCTTTAAATCTAAGCATGTGATTTGTCTCGAGGACATACAGAATTCGATAAACATAATAGTTTCTTATTTGGGTAAAAATTTGGTCATGATTGTTCGTTGATGTGGGATGAGACCGTATATGGTTGTAAGCGTAATTCCAGTATTTGATTAGCACCTCAGACGAAGTTGCCAATAACAGTCAATAGGGCTGGGCCATCCAAATATCCGACCCGTTTGACTCGATAAAAAATCCAATAAACCTAACCTATCAGTATGTATTTTTTAAGAACTATTACTTGTTCATATTTAATTTTAATGTTGTAATTCTGTGAATATTAAATTAGTTTTACAACTTTATAGTCATAGCAATTATATTAAGAAAATTGAGGAGTAATAAGTGAGTTTGGACTAAATTCAAACAAGGCTTAAAACTCGAATATTTTATGAGTTGAGCATGATCTTCACATTTTTTGAACCCAAAACTCATGATTTAAACCCCAAAAGTGTTACAAATTAAATGAACTAAGCCCAAACTTATGAACGACCGGCTCATAAGGTCCAATTGACAGGTCTAGCGACCAATGTGGCTTGATCTAAATTTTCTTTGAATGGACATGTTTTCCTAAGCACCATGTGTTTGAAAATTTTTTTGAACACAGACGAATCTACCAAAAAAATTGGTACTATAGTAATTTTTATAAAATCATCCAAACACTTCTTGAATTTTTTAATCAAAAATAAATTTTGACGGACAAAATTCAGTTAGTAGCCCGATCAATCATCAAAATTTAAATCATATAAGGATTTGTACTATTCAAATAGTACAAGAAAATCATCTAATCATTTCTTGAATTTTTTTAAAATAGAATTTAATTGACAAAATTAAGTCACAATACCAAGAGTCAATCAATCATCAAAGGGTTTGCCTAACGGATGTTCGTTGTAGGGGTGAGCAAACGGCATATTCGGTAATTCGGGTATATGAATTTGGTAAATTCGGTTATTAGACTTATAGAAATTTAAACCATTTTCAAATTCAAATTGGAGATACCCGAATTCATTTCAATTCCGAGTTTGAATTTGGAAACGGTAATGAATTCGGGTTAACCGAATTCATTAAAAGAACATTATAGTGAAAGTATGTTATTGTGTAGTTGTATACACAATATCACTTATTTACTTATAAATTACAAAGTATGTAATACATTATACTTACATTTTTTCTTATTTCTTATATAGCTTTTTTGGAAAAATATGCAAATCACTTAATTTGCTTTTAATAGTGAAAACCAATACACTAATACATTAATTTGCAATTCATATGCATTCACTTAGACTGCTTAGTTGTTTTGCCTATGTTTAATGCCTTAAGATTAGTGAATAGAGAATATAAATTTTTATGTTAAATATGTAATGTAATTTTAGAGTACACTAATATTTGCAAATTACAAGTTACACATTCAAATATCAATAATTCAAACATAAATGATATACCAAATTACCAATATCTAAATTCTAATTATTAATTATATTTATTGTTTAATATTTAGTATTATATCTCTACTTATTAATTATTATCTAATTCTAGCCATGTATAAAATAATAAGTATTATAATTATGTTATGTATTGTTATATATTTGTATTATTATAGTTATATAACAATTAACAAATACTAAAATAGTATATTGTACATCATTATTTATTATTATTATCATAAGTACATGATAATACCATATGCTAACTATAATTAATAGCATTTACCTATATAATATAATAATATATTAGTAGTATATACTAATACTAAATAGCATTTATCTATACATTATATAATTTTATAAACTAATTTGGTATTCGAATGCGGTAATACGGTACTCAATTTCATTTTACCGAATTTGAATTCGAAATCGATTATTACCAAATTCATAATCTCATTACCTATTTCATACCATATTAGAATTCGGTAAATACCGTTTTTGTACTAAATTACCAAATACCCGATTTCAAATTACTAAATTGAATTTGAATTCGGAAATGAATTTGGTATGTACCAAATTTGCTCACCCCTAGTTCGTTAGGCATTCATTAAAATATACTTTAGATTTTTGAAAGATAAAATTAATTAAGAAAAATGTATAAATGTAAGGGAGGGTAATAACTATTAATGTGTACATATACATAGTAGGCTATGTGGAATTTATGTGTGTTAACAAATAGCCAATGAGCACCGGCTAGAAAAACCCATCATCAAAATCGTACCATTAATGTAATTATAGAGATATAATTATATGTTCATCAACATGGTAAGATTAGGTTGTGCAGATAAGATTAGCCTGCAACCCAGACGTGCTGATCTCTCAATTGACTGAATCTAGATTTTTTTGGACCAACCCGGGTCTATTAATTTGGTTGAATATAAACTTTTTTTTCTCTGTCTTCCCAAATTTAATGATCGGGCATAGGCCACATCGTGGCCTAACATGGTTCTTTTTTTTAATATTTTTTTTGTGTAAATGAGAGAGTTTGAACTCGAAACCTCTCACTTACCCTCCCTTCCTACAAGTTACTCAATCCATCCCTGCTCCCCCTCCCCCCACATTAACCGTAATCTGTAGCAATAGCCCAAAACCAAACCCCAATTAACCCTTGCAATTGCATGTGGCAATTCTATAGGCCGTTAATCCGATAGCAATTTTGAAGCTAATATATGGTCTTTTACATGGACCATTTGTAGTGCACATAATTTACATCAAAATTACCACAGGTCCATCAGAGATAGTGCGACAGGACATTGGGGACTCTTTGTATGGCTACCATCCCAATAGAGCCTAGGGAGGGGTATTGCCACATGAACGACCAATTATGTCTATGTAGCTACAAAAGCAAAAGCATGCATTCAAATTCCAATTCTGTTGGATTTGCATTGTGTGCAATTGCATAAGATGTAAAAATTTCCAGTGGTAACTTTCATTGTTCAAATTCACAGATCTCAACTCTCATTGTTAAGAAAAGGGAGACAATTACTGAAAATTAAACAAGAAGTTTAATTGGAAAGGAAAGAATAAAAATGTAGAAAAGCAAGAAACAACGACATTCATGGTTCTGAAGTGTATTACCCGTAAAGATTAACGTGGAAAATTTTGACTTTATTGAAACATATATGCAGTATAATTTTCGACCAAATTTGAACTTTCCTTAAATAATTTTTGGCATACGTACAGTATACTCTACCAGAATAGGCTGTAATTTCTATCAATTACATGCTATAGAACCACAGATGCAGGGCACTGGGTGAGGAGAAGACAGCAAAAACATATACAAGTTCTAATTGCAACTTAGAACTTGCAAACTTTCAGCTTCAGATCATAGATTTTGTAACTCCCAAGGAAAAATAAAAATAAAAAATTTGAACTTTGATGGTTGAAGGAAAAGGAGCATGCTGCAAATTGCTGAATTGCAGATTTCTCTTTACAAAAAGCGGTTATGTTTAGTAATGCTCATCCATCGCCACAAAAACCAGTACACAACTACAGAAGTTAACCCAAAATTTAATTTACCCAATTAGACAACTCTAAACAGTTTCTTGAACTAAAACAACAGATCCCAGGTTACTCTAAATATGCTGGCTGGCACAGTGATTCGACAAAAAGATAATGAAATGTGGATGCATTCTCTAATTGGGAAGCCATATGTTGAAAAGAGCAAGTTTGATTTTGATAAATAAAGAACTTATATGGCTAAATAAGCAATGGTTCCACAAAAATCAAGGATGTATTACCCAAGCTATTAGTTACTGCCTATGTTTTTAAACTAGGATCGGACCAGTCGGTTGAACCGATCGAACCAAGAACCGGCCAAGTATTGGGTCCGAATCTCCTTAAGAAACCGTCGGCTAAAAGCTCGGTCAAATCCCATCAAAACCCGGGTTTGATCGGGAACCGACAAAACCGGTTGAAGTCCGGTTTTCTTTCCCTCCGAGTCAAAGAAAACCTCCATCAGTCAGCCTTGGGAGCTCGATTGTGGTACCAGAACAAAGAACTTGTCATTATCACAAGTTAAAGGCCTCTCTGATTACCAAATTGCATAAGAGTTTCTTGTTATGTTCATATGCAAGATGGTGTCAAATGCCACAATTATTACTGCTGGTGCTTATTCAGGCACCTAGATATCTTCAATTGCTTCAGAAATCATTTCCATGCAACTTTTACACTGCTAAAATGTTCTGCAGGCAACTTTGATTAGTAAAATGGTTTACTTGATCTAGCTAAAAGATTTCTGTAATGAGGATTAATCACAAAGTTGACGCTAAATTAATGTTGGCTGTGTAGCAGAAAGTCTGCAGACCGAATAATGTTAGACAAACATGCGAAATATTAGTACATGAAAGAACTCATAACAATCTTGGAGTCAAGGATGTAGGCTGCAGTTAAAAAATTCATCAGGGACACCATCTCCACTAATTGCAGATCATGCTAGAGAGTGATTCCATGGGGAACAGGGTTTAAAATCCTACTTTCATTGCTTATTTATGAAGGAAACAGATAAAAAAACACCTTCTACTAAAGGGGAGATTTTAATCAGCCTTAGATTTTACCACTTTAGCAGATAATTTTCTGGCTTTCCTGCAATAATACTACTACTATATTGTTGCATGCTAAAGAATTAGTGCTGAAGCCCAGCGACATACAACACTTCCTGCATATTTCAGTTAACATCAAATGTCAGCATAGGTGGTCAGAGATTAAAATCCTACCAACAAGACAGATCCCAAAAAAAAAAATGCAAAAACTGTATGCAACAATGTTGTGTAAGGTGTGCAAACTGTATGTTTCAGATTTGGTAACTGCTCAGGTAACTAAATAGAACCACATTTGGTCGCTCTAACTTCAGATTCTATTAAGGAATTGTAGGTTTCCTCACTAAACTACATATCCCAGTCATAAGAAATATACAAAAATGAGGCCAATTTGGAGCAACCGCAAATTGCAAAAATAAGACTACAGGAACCTGAGTAACAGCTAGATTTCCACCTGAGTATATGTCACAAAACTCATCAAAGGCCTGGAGGCAGGAATTCAGGTTCAATCTCAAACATACAATCCCACACGCCATCAGTCAAAATCCGAGTTCATCTGAGCAGAGATAACTTTATGAGAGAACCTGTAGATGTCATTAGTCATTATCAGAAATGAATGATTCTCATTCTCACTTCTCCTCCGATATGATTTGGCTTGTCCTTCCATTTTGTCCAAGTAAGCAACTCTAATGCCAAAGGATGATTTGTCTGTGAGGTACGAAAGAATCTCAACAATGTCAAACTTGCACTGTCTGTGATTTTCTGGATGAGAGCCCCAGGTGATAATATCCCAGTCCTTGTAAATTGCCCAAGTCTCTCCTTCATTAGGAAGTATACAGAAACCATAACCTTCTTTTTCAATACAGAGAACTTGATGAGAGAATAGATTAGGAGATTCTACACTGGTACTTGCACGATTAAACACACCACAGCCAACTGGTAAGCCAGCCTTTATCCACTCTTCCTCGCCTGGAAGCCCAGGAAAAGGCTTCAGCAATGCAACACCAAGCTTGATGTTTCCACCCATGTTAGTGACCTCTGTGATTTGCACATATGATCTTGGCATGTGATCTTTTGCATCAAAACAGGCCCATGTGTCCCCTACTTTAAAGCGACTTTCTAAGTTCTCATTCCCAATATCATCAGCCAATGCCCCTGGATTATTAAAGCCATTTCTATGTAAATTATCCCTTGAATCAGAATTTGATTGAGAAACATCAAAAAGTACTACTTGTTGAATGCTGGAAGCCAGTGCTTTAACTTGATTTTTGTCTATACTACTTGCACCTGAAAATAAATAAATACTAAACTCTGAAATTGCAAAATATCTCTAGATTCCTTACCTATGCTATGAACGGAATGCATACCTGATTCACCAGGATCATGAATTGTAACTCGTTCTGCCTCTTTATCATTTATACAGCTCCTTTTAGACAGATTGTTGCCATTTTCATCGTCACCATCAAGAGTTCTGTCTGAAGCCAATGCCGAATTCCTAATTCTCTTCCTGCTCTTCTGTGTTTGTTCTGCAGTCTGAGTTGGATCGTCTGCATTAGGTTCTTTGTGAAATTGTTCAGGAGATTCCAGGATTGCAACAAATTTCAGCTTTAAATCCAAAATACTTTGCCTAAACTTTTTCTCTTTTGCACTGAACTCATTTTCCTTTCCCTCTAACTCTTTCTTTTTAGATTCAATATCATTTTCCCTCCTCTCCAAATTTTTTTCCTTCATATCTAGTTCATTCTCCTTTCTCTGAAAAATTCTACCTTTTCTATCAAGCTCTGATTGCTTTTTGTCCAAATATTCCACTGTAGCATTAAGCTCATTATCCTTTGTATTCAACTTTTCCTCTTTCACATCAAGTTCATATTGCCTTCTATAAACATTTTTTTCTCTCAAATCAGTCTCATTCTCCCTTATCTCCAAAATTTTCTCTCTTGAATCAAGCTTATTATACCTTATATTCAACTTTTCCTCTTTCACATCAAGTTCATTTTGCCTTCTATAGACATTTTTCTCTCTCAATTCAGTCTCATTCTCCCTTATCTCCAACATTTTCTCTCTTGAATCAAGCTCATCATACTTTGCCTTCAAATTTTTCTCTTTCATTTCAATTTCATTTTGCCTTCTGTCAACATTTTTCTCTCTCAAATCAGTGTCATTCTCCCTTATCACTAACTTTTTCTCTCTTGAATCAAACTCATTATGCTTTGTCTTCAACTTTTCCTCTTTCACATAAAGTTCATTTTGCCTTGAATCAACAGCTTCCTCTCTCAAACCGGTCTCAATCTCCCTTACCTCCAACTTTTCCTCTCTTGAATCAAGCTCATTATCCTTTGTCACCAACATTTTCTCTTTCACATCAAGTTCATATTGCCTTCTATCAACATGTTTTTCCCTCAAATCAGTCTCATTCTCCCTTACCTCCAACTTTCTTTCTCTTGAATCAAGCTCATTTTCCCTTATCTCCTGCCTCTTCACTTCCAAATCAAGCACATTTTCCCTTCTCTCCATCTCAGCTTGAATCAACTCCAGCTTTTGTGATAGACCCTCAAAATGCTTCTCTTCTAAAGCAACGTGCTTTAGCTTTTCATCAACAAAATCCCTAAGATTCCCAAGCTGCATTTGCTCCTCTTCCATTCTCTGCAAAAGCCCTTTCATCAAGATTTCCTTTTCATCCAACTCCTTCATCTTCTCCTCTACCCATAATCTCCTTGCAGCGACTTTTGTAGTACTCTGGCTGACAGATTCTTGGACCATTTTCAGCTTCTTCTCTCTTGACTCAATTTCACTAAAGCCTTCACTGAATTTGTTCTGCATCAGTACTAAATGGCTATCAAAATCCTTCCATTCACTGATCGCCAAATACATCAAAGCTTGGACGCTGTTCTTCTTTTCTTCATTGAGCTCCAATGCTTTTGATACCTTTTCCAAAATGCCCATATCGATGTTATTCTTCTGTTGATTCCTGATTGAACTTAGCATTACCAACAATTTGGGGATTGTAAGAGTATGATACTAGTAGGCCTTTTCTAGTCTAGGGTAGGGGAGTGTCTCTTGAAAGCAGGACTACGTCTGCAGGGAACATATTATAGGAGTATAGTTTTCTTGTTCAAAAAAGTTCTAGTACAAGGTACAATATAGGTGAAAGGAAAGGACAAACCAGGATTTTGCTCCTGAGCCACATTTAATAATTCTTGTTGGAGAAGGGCCTTTTCGAGTAATTAGAATTGATTAATTTTGATCTTATTCATAATAATTACTATCTGCCGGTCGCATCATTCTTGTAAGATGCAAGACAGAATGGAGAAGATCTTGTTCTGAAAAATGCTAATAGTGTGAGGCTGTCAGTGCAGATGCGGTGCAGAGAGGACCGTTAGCACTTTCAATGGCCCAGATCAGTTCGAAGTCAGCTAGGTCGATTTCCACCATTAACAGTTCGTACAATCGCAGAGGCCAGATTCATTGCATGGTATTGCAATGCTATATGATTAGCACGTTAAATCAAGTAGCTATTAATGTTGCTAAATTGGAGACTCTAAAATTAAATTTCAATTTTTTTGGCAAAGTTCAGTTTTGACTGTGTTCACGGGCAACTGCAAGAGCTCGAATCAAAACTTGACATCGAGTGCGAGTTGATTAAGTTAAACTCAATCTAAAAAATATTTAACTCGTTAGCTCATAAATTAATTTAATTTTATATATTTTTTTAAAATTTTGATAGTGAAATTACATACATATATTTTTAATATTTTATTATTTATTAAGAAAAATTATTTTGTTTATTTTTTAAAAAATAAAATAATTATTCTTTTTAAACTCAAATTTAAACTCGATTCGAGTCGAATTTGAATTTGACTCGAATTCAAGTTTGAATTCGAACTTTACATTGAGAGCTTATCAAATACGAGCACGATGTCAATTAAATAAAGTCGACACTCCAGTCGATTAGTTTAAAATTTGACTCGATTCGATTCGTTTGCAATCCTAATTTGAAGTCAACATAAAGCCATGTTAACCACGATGTGCTTAGCAATCAAAGTGTTTTTTAAGCTTAAATATACTCTCTTCGTTCCATTAAAAGTATTATACTTTTCATTTCAAAATGTTTCAAATATTTGTCATGTTAAAATACCTATTAGTTTCTCTTTTCAATATAATATATTTCTTTTATCATGTGCATGTTACTATTCAAATTCAAAATTTGAATTTGTGAGGGTAAGATGGAAAAAAAAATACAAATATTACAATCAAACAACTATTTTTAAAAAGGTTGAATGCTTGAAATATGATAATCAATTTGCGACGGAGGGAGTAATTTGTAAATTGGTATTAATGGTTGTTTATAATGGTAAAGGTCGTTGTATGATCAAAATTAAATAGGATAGTCAAAATTGACTATAAATTCATCTGTGACCATCTCAGCCACGAACAAGAAACCCTACTATTACGCCTAGCACCTGTAGATCCTATGGTTACACCTAGCACCCGTAGACCCCTAGTCCAACACCGATAGGGGAGTGATACATAGTACTAAGCACCAATTTACAACTTGTAATTCATCATTAAATATCTTGTAGTATAATTTTATGGGTAAATTACATTTTACCCTCCTCTGGTTTTCACAAAAACCACGTAACCTCTTCATGATTTTAAAAGCTATACATAAATTCTCTGTGGTTTGGGTTGAAGTGTCAAATAGACGGAAACTACTTACCATGAAGATTTGTGGGCGAAATGTCTAAATTACCCTAATATAAATACAAAAAAGGCAACAACGAACACGGCCTGGGCTTCCCTTTCCTTTCATTACTTCTTTCTTCACAACGAGAGGAACTGCGTCCGCAACAGTCAAAGTGGTGGAAGGCCTACTTGAGTCAAATGGAGAGCTTTCTGCACCTCTCTTCAAGAGATAGGATTCCGGTTTCTGCATCTTTCTTTCTCCCATGCTTTTCCGTTGGTCAACTACCAAAAAAAACGATTTCTGAAACAAGAGCTCTAGTCATGGTTTCATGCTGTATGGGAGCTGCTGATTGTCCCTGTTTAGGCCCCCACCAGTGATTCCATACTGCCCTTCTCCATTGTTACCTCCGCTGCCATGACCAGTACTACTGCTACCATATCTTAAGCCAGGGCCCCTGCACCAGCCCCTGCCATAGTCATAGCTGCTGCCCCAACTCCCTTGCCTGCTGCTTGCTAGGGGTGTGCAAAGTCGAAAAATTTCGATTTACCAACCGATTTCGAAATTGAATTTGGAATTTCGAATTCGGTAATTCAGAATGGAATTCGATAATTCCAATTTCGAATTGGTTGAAATTAGGTCGAATTCGAAAATATAATTTTTGAAATCGAAATTAACGATTTCAAATTGGAATTCGAAATCGGAAATCGAAATCGAAAATATAATTTTGATTTCATTTTATAATATTTATATATATAATATAATATTTTTTAACAATAAAGTACTACTATTGGAATAAAAAAACAATAGATAAGGCTTGCATAAGTTACTTCAAGCCCAATTGAAGGAAGACGGCTTGGGCAAATCTAGAATCAACTCCACAGTCCTCAGAATCCGGAGATTTCGTTTCCAGCCAAAACCAGATGGCTTCTTCCCTGATAGCCTCTCAGACCTTAATCCTCCAAAAACCTACCATTATTTCTCCAAACAACCTCGCCGCTGCAACTATCCTCTACGGCTTTCCTTCTCTCTGGCAAAACCTAAAAGGCCGGCAATAATTACCGCTTCCTCGTCGACCCTTCTCAATAACTCATCTGCCAAAACCTCTGGTTACCAGAACCCCGCTCTATCTTTGCTCACTGGTTCAACTAGGACGGTGACTACGATGTTGGCTCTCGCACTAAAGGCCTCCAAGGTTCTCAATTTCGCCCTGCAATTGAAGGGCTTTCATGGCCTGCCGGAGCCTTTAGTCCACTCCGCCGCCCTGGCTTTTTTCGCCGCAATTCGGGATGCTTCCACTGGAACTTTGAACACGCCGTTCACCGTGGTTGCAGCTGGGATGGCAAAATGGCTGGATATATACAGCGGGGTTTTGATGGTTAGGGTTTTGCTGAGCTGGTTCCCCAATATATCTTGGCAAAACATGAATTTTTGAATTCGGTATTCGGAATCGAATTCGAAATCAGAATTAGCCATTTCGAATTCGAAATCGGTGAGAAAATCGATGTCCAAATTTCGAAAAATTTCGATTTCAAACTTCTGATTTACCGATTTCGAATTCGATGCATACCCCTACTGCTTGCACCAGGACCATAGCTACCACCATTCCATCCATCACCATTACTGCCGCCATCTAAACCATATTTACCGCTTGGACCACCACCTCCACCTGATCCGACCTACCACCATTACCACCTACAGAACCAAATCCACTGTCGTCATTGCTGCCTCCGCTTCCAGCCCCATAACCACCACCATTACCGTCTACAGAGCCATATCCATTACCATCATTGAAAGAGATAAGGAGCACAGATCTAGGCTTTATTGGATCCGTTAAAGTGGTCAAGGGTAATATGGGAACGTTTCTTACTGCTACCAGTAGTACAAGTGCATGTAAGACACGAATCGTCACGATGGGTGTTTTTCGTCTATTTGACACTTCAACCCAAATCACAGAGGGTTTATGTATAGCTTTTACAATCATAGGGGGGTTATGTGGTTTTTGCAAAAACCACAAAGGGATAAAATGTAATTTGCCCTAATTTTATAGTCATATGTAATTTTTTTTTTCTACAAAAGAGGTGAGGTTTATCCTCTAAACAGATATCAAACGTGGAGTAGCAACCCCTAATATGTCAGCTCCAACTGCTTCAAGTAATTCTCCAAGTTCAATTGGAGATTACCTAACCACGTGCAATCTTGGTTCATTGCTTATGTTGCTCTTAACCAACCAGTCGATGCATTGATTTCCTTCATGCCATATATGCTTTAGCCTGCATTCTCAATCCTTACTCATGTACTCTCTTATCTGGCCGATCAAGTTATGGTGTGTAATGTTTAAGTATTATCAGGAGAGGATTCTTAGAGTTTAAATCTGCACGGATTGAAAGAATGTGGAAAAGGATGAAAAGGTTAAAAAGCATTAATTATTTGACTCCAAAAGCTAATTATGTAAGACTAATTTAAAATTTACTTTTATTTATTTTTTTGTTTTGTTACTCAGAATTTGAAAATCACGATCACCAACCTAGGGTTCCGTCTATAGTGGAAAGCTGACTCATCTGTGCATGGTGGGAAGAGCAAACGAAATTTGGCCAAGACATCATTGTGGGGTCGGGAAAGATGTAGCCATTAAATGAGCTACTGGATACCGGGTAGAAGCGGTTGATTATGTGGTCCCTTTCTATTTCAACGAAAAATAAAATGTAAGCCCCTCAACAATTTATGGGCACTTGTTTACACCCAAAAATTGGCATCAGCTGGGGAGCAGGTCCCAGGCCAAATTGATGAAGGACAAATTTTGAAGGGCAATTTTGGTAAGTTAAAAGCCCATAAATGTATTTATGTGTACTCCAATCTTAAGGATTAAATTTAATTGTTGGTTTGCGTAGATGAGTAATTATATACATAAATAATTAAAAGGAATAATTTTATAAAATTTTATTTTTCACAATAATTTATTGAAGAATTTTGGTTCATAAGGTTATAGTAATTTGGTAATTACAATACTTAGGGTAGTTATATTGGCAAAATGTGATTAAGCAATTAGAGCAAAAGTTAAAAGTTTTTCCCTAAGGATAAAATTGAAAGCTTAGAAAATGATATTAAAAAGTTTATACTAACAACGATCCCTCTAACTAAGTCCTCATAGATAGTGATTTTTTAATTGGAATCAAAATTGTAGATGAATAATTAGAAACATAATTAACATAGTGTTACAAAAAACCAGAATCGTAACATAATTGACCTGGTAGATTTTAATTTTAATTTAGAAATTAGATAAGTAATCTTATACGTGACATGGTGACTTTCAAATCGATATCAAATTTGTAGATGAGTAATCATAAATATAATTAACATAATACACCAAGAAACTAGAATTGAGATTGTAGATAAAATAATCATAAACATAAATCACATAATACAAAAGTTTCAAAGATTGAACGTTTGAACTATTGAAATAACTAGATGGTTATGAATTTAAATTCTAACTCTGCAACTAGTTGTACTGGACATGACAAACTATAAATCACAAATTTGACCAGTAAATTAGTGTCAAAATTTGAGAATTTTTAAATATTAAAATGATCTAATGATAAGGATAATCAAACCATAGTAAAAATCAAAATTTACACTTAAAAGTAAGTGGTGAATTAAAAGATTTTGTTGTGATAGGATTATCTAATGATAGCAAATCCATTAAAACAAGCAAGCAAAAAATGCAATTGATGATAAAGTAAAAAGATGAAACCCAACATATTGTTTAAAAGACAAACATCAAATACTATTACATCCCTTCACCAAGCTGGATACATGATATCCCTATTTAAGTCAATGTCTTCCTCCTCCTCGTCATCTACTAGTTGGTAATTAGAAAGATTACCATCGTTCAGCCACGTATAATTCGTATTGTCCACCGATTGTTGGAATCCGTGAATTGGCTCCAACCCCTGCTTTACTCCAACATCATGCAACTAACATTAAAGAGCATAAACAAATCCACCGTGATGATTAAAAACATTAAAAATAACATTTTATAGCCACCTTACAATATAGTATCCAAAAAAACAAAAAAAAAAACATTTTCTAGAAAGACAAATTGCACAACCCACCTGATGGTCCAGTTGATCCCAGTCATTGTCCGAGTTAAAATGCATGTTCATTCCCCCTCTCACCCAAGCAGCGCTTGTATTATCCTCAAAGATGTCTCGAGACAGGCCTAGAGCGTGAGACAAGTCGTCGTTGGGATTTTCTATATGGAGGGGACAAGTTCTCTTATTATGGCCTTCCCTTCCACTGCCACAAAAAGTTAGAATATACATGAAACCACCAAAAAAACACGCCATAGAAGCAACTCAAAAATATGAACATGCCATAGAAACTACAAAATATGAAAAGTCGAAAACTTATAACAACTGTTAAAACTAACCCGCAATTTCCACATTTGTTGCGGACGTGTCTTTCTTTTCCTTAAGTTCTCTGA
Organism: Coffea arabica; assembly: GCF_036785885.1. Lineage (NCBI taxonomy): Eukaryota > Viridiplantae > Streptophyta > Magnoliopsida > Gentianales > Rubiaceae > Coffea > Coffea arabica. The sequence goes on along the minus strand of NC_092312.1, from coordinate 67,698,694 downwards.
TCACCCCTCAGCCTGTTTGCATGAGGATCACCGATACCCACTTTACCAGATGCATCTCCCTTTCTATGCGCTTGTGATGAGCTGCCCGTAGCAGTGGATTCTTCTAAGGATAGGGTTTTCATTTCGGCAGTTTGTATATCTATTACATTCAATAATTGAGTGTATCCAGTAGTAGTCTTTGCCCCATAGTAGCACATAGTATTGCAACCACTAGACAAACGAGCATACCTTGCCATTTCATTAACATTAGTGACCTCTGATCTTTCTTGTAGACTGCCACTTCTCCCAAGTCTTGCATCTCTAGTCCAGCTTTGCATAATGCAATTAGGTGGAATTTTCTTCATTCCTTCTATCACCATTATCCTAAACATGTGACTACAAGGAAGTCTTACGGTCTCCATTTGCAGGCATGAACAACTCATTATGCCAGAAGTTCTATTGTATAAAACCCTCAACTCCCTATTTGAATAGGAATGGGAAATAAAATGAATGCATTGGACTCCATCGTCCATGGCATTATATCTGAAGTATAACCCTTGGCTCCTCATCTCAGCTCTAACCTTGAGAAAGATCCTTCGAGTGAAAACTTCTACTGCATGCTGCTCCAAGTAGTGGGTCTCGGTTGCTGGTAGTAGACTAGTGTGCTTTGTCTCAACATTCATTCTTGCCTCTTCATGGCGAAGCCATGCATTTGCCAAATCGAAAGCTCTAAGAGTCTCAAATAGCCTTAACTCCCTATGAAGGTATATCTTCAACATAGCGTGCATCCTCTCGCACCTCTGTGTACTTCGCATGCCACCGAAAAAATAGCCCCTCAAGTATGCTAGTGCCCAGCGCTTCCTCTTTCTATACATTTGCTTAACCCAGTGATTGTTCTCCATATTGAACGAACATACCAGTTTGGCCCACTTTGCTTCAAATTTGTCTATAGAACAGTTGTTGTACATACAATCTTTAAATCCCACTCTGAAATCCTTGTTACCTACATGTGAGTTAAGGTTTTGGTTCAAATGCCAGCAGCACAATCTGTGCTTCGTGTTGGGGAGACATTTTTTTATAGCTTTTCTCATTTGTGGAGCGCCATCAGTCATGACCGATATGGGTTTTTTCCCATCCATCGCCTCCAAGAAAGTGTTAAGGACCCATTCATATGCCCCTTCGTCTTCCTCGCGTACAGTCGAGCATGCAAATATGGATGTGGAGAAGTGATTGTTGATGCCGCACATGACCACAAGAGGGTGCAAATATTTGTTTGTATTATAGGTGCTGTCAAATACAATAACATCGCCAAAGCATCTGTAGTCCTCACGTGACCTGGAATCGCTCCAGAACAACCTTGATAGTCTCCTTTCACTATCAACTGTGAAATTGAAATACAAGTTCAGGTCTACATCTTTCTTACCAAATAGGTATGCAAAGGCCCCTTCTGCGTCGCCATCCGCGATCTCTTCCATCCTTTCTGAATTCATCTTATTATATAGGTCCTTGATAGTGAAAGGAACATTGTTATACCCACCGCATTGAAGCACGAACAACTTCATAATCTGACTTGTCTTCATTCCAACACGACGAAGAACATGCGCTTGAGCATAGTCGGCTTCTGAGATGTGGCGGTGGGATTTTAGGAACTTCGTACTTGTTGGGCTTGCTAGTTTGTGGTTGTGACGCATTACAATATTACTGACCACGTGCTTGTCCTCCTCAACTGAAAGCCTTACTTTGAAATATGCCTTACAATCAACTCTTGTGACCGCCTTTGGCTCTCTTTGCCGATCCTTTCTTTGTATGTGTTTCTTATCCCGGAGCCCTTGCCTACTACACACCCATTGCCTATATCTGACCCAACCGGTTTCGGGGTCCTTTAGTTTATAACTCTTGCGGACACTGAATCCTGTTGCTCGACCAAGCATCACGTAGAAGGCTTCAGCTTCGTTTTCTGTATTGAACTTCATTGTCATCACATCTCGTTCATCTAAGTCCTCATAGTTGAAGTCTTGCACTCCTTCATGGAGCTGTCCTCTAACAAACATTCCTTGTGTTCCCTCTTCAGCTTCTGATATTTCAAATTCATCAGTGGCGTCCCATATGGTCAAATCTTTCCACGAATCTTGCACTGGTCATTTTCCGTTCGGATCATTAGCAGATTGCATCGTATGTTTGCACTATACTCAACACCACAGGTCCTATCTTATGTTAAGGGGTGCTCATTACAGACTATTATACATGTTTTGAAAGCCATTGTTTTCAAAATGCATCCAACCAGAAACCCCATCAATGTGTTTGCTAAGTTTGCATGCAAAAGAATACAAAACATTCTGCTAACGTGTAAACAAAAAATTTGAAGTGTATTTAAAGGGAAACTAGTGTATTTTCCTTGGCTTATAAGAAGTAGTTTAGTCGGCCCAAAAACATAGTCCACTACCAATCTCCTAATACAGTTTCAGGCCCGCCATGATTCATGGTTGGCTCATTTTGGATTCTTCGTAGTGAAATATTTGTCTATTCTTTTTTTTTTTGAGGTATAATATTGTCTATTCTGTTTTTTTTTGAACGTAAAATATTTGTCTATTCTTTTTTTTGAAGGTAAAATATTTATCTATCCAATAGCCCCAATTTTATTTCTTGAAGTATCTGTTCAAATAGTACACAGGGAAACATGAACAAGCCACAAGGAACAAAATGTCAAAAAAAGAAATTAAGATTCAGAATAGAGTTACCTTCTTGGAATCCACCTTCCTTTCTGGATCAACCTGCTCTTCTCCCACTCACAAGCTCATTGTCGTGGTTGCCAATTGCTCATACATGGAACACTATTTATATATTCCATAGAAATCATACGTTTCAAGCTACACATATAGTGGTTGTTGGGTTTTTACTCCCCTTCATAAACATTGTGTATTTATTTTGAATAGACTTCGGGTTTTGAAACAAGGGAAAGGCATATCATTTATTTGGCAAGCAAGTAACCTCTTTTTTACTTGTCCTGTAATTTCATTAAATTGCTTTCCAATTCCATGATACTTGCCCAAGGTCTCCAATCAATTGAAATCAGTGGAAATTATTATCATTTATTAGACAAGTTAGCAATTCAGTTCTTTTAAGATTTGAAGATCTTCTGACTGTCAACCCCATAAGTTCAATTCAACCCATCGTCTATTTACGGTTTCCTCTATACAAATTGATCAATTTAATCAATTGAAATTCCAATTGATTCTAGGGGTGAGGAAACGGTACAAATTCGGCAATCTGGTTAGTTGAATTCGGTTATTTGACTTATAGAAATCTAAACCATTTCAATTTCGAATTGGCTATAACCGAATTTTAATTAGGCTACCGATTTCGAATTCAGAAATGGTAATGAATTCGGTTAAAAAAAATTGATTTTTTAAAAATTATTACTGATGTGAATCCCCAAATTTATTCATAATTTAACACATTACATATGTTCTAATCATTTTGTGGTTTAATTTAATTGGCATTTATTTGATCACTTATACCTAGAATCCTTAGTCTATGATTTAAGGAACACATAAAAAGTGATTAATTTAAACTAGAATAAACCTTAGACTATACAATGATTAGTAATAATAAACCGTAGACTATACAACCATAGGCTAAAATTGGATGGTGTACATTATTATATATTATTATTATTATAAGTACATGATAATATCGTATACTAACTTTTATTAATAGCATTTACCTATATAATATAATACTATATTAGTAGTATATACTAATACTAAATAGCATTTATCTATATATGAACCGAATTTTATAAACTAATTTGGTATTCGAATGTGGTAATGTGGTACCCTATTTCATTTTACCGAATGTGGTACGTACCAATTTTGTACCAAATTACCAAATAGCTGATTTCAAATTACCAAATTCATAATCTGAATTCCGTTATGAATTCGATATGTACTGAATTTGCTTACCCCTAAGTTAGACATTGCAACATAGCAATTTCCCGATTTCAAATTTAATTAGGGCAATTTAAGATTCTTGATTGACAATATAAGTGTCAACTATATCGATTGTGCTTTATGATGGTTTATATATACTAATTTAGTCATTTATCTATTCCAATTACAACGTTGCAACATGGTAAATCATGCAAGACAATTTTAATTAGGGCCCCTTAAGATTCTTGATTGACAATAACTCAACTATATATTCCCTCGCAACTATATATTCCCTCGCACATCTTCAATTTACAGTGCATAATCTATTTTTCTTTGTAATTCTGTTAAATTTAATAAGTTTTCAGATCTAATATATGTCTGACACGTTCAGATCGATTTTTAGCAAGATTATATGTCAAAAAATTATATATTTTTTTTCAAAAAAAAATTTGCAATTTTCAATTTCAACTTGTAACCTCTTGAATGTCACTGACTATTTTTATTTACCATAATCTAACTGTCAACTATATCGATTGTGCATTATGATAGTTTATCTATACTAATTTAGTAATTTATCTATTCTGATTAGGACGTTGCAACATGGTAAATCATGCAAGTCAATTTTAATTAGGGCCCCTTAAGATTCTTGATTGACAATAACTCAACTATATATTCCCTTGCACATCTACAATTTAGATAGCATAATATATTTTTTTTGTAATTCTGTTAAATTTAATAATTTTAATGATTGAACATATGTCCGACATGTTCAGATCAATTTTTAGCTAGATTATATGTTTTTTTTTTAAAAAAAAATCTTTGCAATTCTCAATTTCAACTTTTTTGGACTTGAATGTCACTGACTAATTTTATTTACCATAATCTAACTATCAACTATATCGATTGTGCATTATGATAGTTTATCTATACTAATTTAGTAATTTATCAATTTCGATTAGGACGTTGCAACATGGTAAATCATGCAACTCAATTTTAATTAGGGCCCCTTAACACTATTTAATTATATGTTTGTAGCATACATCTATTGACATTACTTGCATACAATAGTAGGCCGGCTATGAGAATTTAAAATTTTGAAAGAAAATTCAAAAATTAGTTGGTGCGTGGTGAATGAAAATTTGAAAATCTGTCCATTCAATTGAAAATTTGACTACCAATTATATGGCGCCATTTCGCTAAAATTTTCATTTTACGCTGTTGGTGCCTTTAGTTTGGTTTCCTCCCAATCATCAGAACACATATATATATACATAGATAATACGCAGCTTTTGATTAACATTTTGCAGACAAATCACATAATAATTAAAATCATGAACAAGGTGAGAGGAGCATTCCATCAAGCAGAGGAGTCATCTAGTGCGTTGGGATTTCCAGATTTCTTTACCAGAAAAACATGTGGTATGTTAAGCTAACCATACTGCTAGCCTTAGTTTTACTCTTTTACAACTGAATGTTTAGCCACATTTGATCTTCAAGCCCATTTGACCATGGAGCTATTTCGAATCACATTTAGGGGCATCGAATCTGGATGATAGAGACATTGGTGATGGTTCCTCTTGTTTGCGGAAGAGATAAATGAGATAGATAAGACTTATGAGGACTATGAGACTGATGAGGCAGTTGAGACAGATAGAAGCGGGCTTCGAGGTTCTTCCCTTCACACTGCTAGTCAGAGATCTTGCCGATGCAGTTGTTGAGCAGTGAGTGATGGCTGAAGATGAAGGCCAATTTATGGAGGGACCTAGTGGGGCATTAGGATAGCTATGTTGTGGTGTGTTTGCAAATGGTGGCACAACAGGAAGATCAATGGGCTGACGGACATTTGGGGTAATTGTTGAGGTATGGCCGGTATAAGCCCTCCATGCCGCATCTGCCTCCAGGAATGATCTATAGGATTGAAAAACTGCTCCGCTGTACCTGTTCGTCGCAGCTTGACATTCAACCCAAGTTTGCATCACACCAGTTCTCCTGTCGGAGAAAATAACGTAGTACTTTTTTCCGGCCATTATATGTGAAGCGATGTTGCGTGATAAAGATGAATTGGATGGACTCCTTGCAACTACCTTAATAGATCCGGACTCTAAACTTTCATTTATTTGTGATCTATAATATGCACTGCACCTATAGCCTATTTGAATTAGAAATATTTATTTAGTTGTTTGTTTGGTGTATAATGAAATATTTTTTAATGGCTAAATGATAACAGCTGTATAAAAAAAAAACTCATTTGAATCCCACAATTTTGGTGTATAACATGCCTCTTGCTCCCAAATGGCATTATTGCAAGTCAGGCTTTGGTAAATAGGATTGTACACAAAAGTTGATATATCACTTTCAGCACCGATTGGCGCAAAGCTCGAACATTGCATACAATTGTGACTTCAAATTCAAAGTGCAACCCAGATATCAATGCATTTGTAACTTCAAATTTGAAATGTGTTGCGATTAAAGGAAGTGGGGTTGAAGTCATTACTCTTGAGGGAGCCAAAGGAAGAGAACGTCTTCTAGATAAGGAAGTGTGATGTGAGTGCGGAAGCAAAAGCCTAGACCGTAGGGGAACACGCTGTCTTCCATGTTGATTCCTTCAATGGGCGGTTTCTCTTGAGCTTGGACGGCATGAACTAAGGCTTGAAGCGACTCCTTGAATCTCTTACCTCGTGCTCGTGTCACTGTGTCTTGAGGGACTTTCACGGGGTCTACTTGAACACCATGGGCCTCTTGCTCGTTCGCATCAAAGTGTGTTGCAGTTAACATCATGTCGTCTTTTCTGGACAAGAGAGCCAAAGGAAGAGAACGTGACCCTCGGCCCTGCTGTGAGGGACGGAGAGCAAGTTTTTGGGGTTGCCAACATTTTTGCTTCATTCAATGACACCTTTATTCATGTTACTGATAGCACTCGATGATTGGTGGTAGAAGGAGAAGAAGGCTGTAAAGCTTTGTACTGTGATAAGAGCAAAATACAAGTCAATTTTTGCAGTAACCGTCACTCTCGTTTTTAATGGTGCTGCCTGCAGTAACTTTGATCATAACAGAATTTTGATTGTGATATTTTAGATATTATTAGTTGCTTAGTTTAAAAAAAAAACAATTTAATGTAAATAAATATCAACTTACTGTCATTAATTTGTGTGTCATTAATTTGATAGAATGTGTAAGCCACCAAATTACAAAAGACCGATAACGTAGTCATCCAAATTACAAAAGACCAATAACGGCCTGACCAATCAAATTACAAAAGACCAATAACAAGCCACCAACAAAGATATAGTTACTCATCATGCCCATCTAATATCACGGCAAAAAACATGTACAATTAATTTTCTAAAATCTTGCAGCTTTTTGAGCTCCACATGAGTTTACAACGTAATCATCCGAACAAGTTCTCCAATCCGGCAGAAATCATACATGCAGAGGTGTCGAACTTCATTGCCTAAGTCCAGGAAAAGGTCGAATGCAATCCTCAGATGATCCAAACTTGTCACCTTTTAACATGCATCACCTTTCATTCTTAGTTGAATGCAATAGTAAAATATAGATAAAGAGAACAAATAAATCAAATTGCTCATTCCTTAGTTAGCTTACATGTAACTTGAAGCTAGACTTAACATCACCACAGAGTTCCATGAATTTTGCAATGTAAACCCCGCAATCATTGCTGAATAAGGAAAAAAATAGCATTCTAGATCAAGTCGCATTACATAAATTCGTCTTATGGTAAAGTAACAATAACTCTTACCCATTGCCCTGTTTGGGACAATTTTTAGGCCTAGTAAATATGTAGTTGTTCATATCTCCTTTATGTCCACGGCCAACTCCACATGACAGTGCCTCTTCAATTGCTGCACACTGCTCAAATATCATTAATTGGTAGACATCAATCAAGTTAGTTCTAGTTACAGGAAATGTAACAAGATTAAGCACCTAGTTGTCACTCACAACAATCTTGCCATTATTCTCCCTTTCTTTGTTAACAGCATCGCTATCGGGCACAGAGTCGCAAATGAAAACCTGACGGCTAATTATGTCTATGATACATAAGTACCAGTGTTCCTAGTTCCAGTTCATGGGTAAACAAATCTAACACAAGTTAACCAAAAAGAGTCCAATTAGCAATCAATTTGAGACATCATAATTCAATCTAGTTATCTCATGTGCTTTACCTTCTCACACTCATTGATAGGGGCCCCGAAACTTGATTCAGTTAGATAGTTCCCGTATATGCCTTCGGGACGAATAGTATCATGAAGAATCAATTGCTGTAGTATTATACTATGTGTGTTTAATTAAAAAAATAATTATCTAGCAGAACTTCTTATAATTAAAATAAAAGGGGTACAATGATGAATTTTATAATTAGTAGCCTTAATATTTTCACCTCTAAGTAAGCTGGCAGGTACCAAACTCTTCGGGAGCCTTTCAAATTCCTTCTACCTCTGAGTGTTAATAATGCACTGTAACAACTCAATACCTATGGCAAAAAGAATAAAAAATAAAATCCCCCGCATGCTAAGACCTTTCTAATTAACATATCCATTTTTAAATACCAAAATACCAATATTGACAAAATCAAAGTGGCTTCACCTCTGCGTGGATCCAACGGCCAGGCCTAAGAGACCTCAATTGCGATCGGGTAGCCTTCTGTCCTAACATTGATACTAAAGTGGTGCTGCATAAATAATACATATTAATCTATACAATTAATCTTTCAATTATCAACTACAAAAAAAAGTCAAACTTACTATCTTGGCAATTTGTTATCAAAAAGCAGATCAATTAGTCTCGCACGTGTTTCCGGTGGTAATTCCCCATCTCTAGTACTGTTATCTCCCTATAATAAGTATGGTTAGCCACTTGTTTAGACATAAATATCAAACAGTAACATGCAAATCATTTTTATAAGTATTTATGTACTATTTCGATTCGACAATCTGGATTATCGCCATTGCATGGTTGCTTCCTTTTCTTACAGCATCGAGCCTGTTGAAATTGAAACTTTAGTATAATTCTAATCACCTTAAACTATCACCGGTAATTATGCAGGTAACCTTTGTTCGAGTCAAAGACACACTGCAAAAGCTACCTTTTTAGGCTTTGGAGAAGCATTCTTCTTCTTGAAAAGTCTCTTGCTCGCTGGGGAGATTTGAATTTTATGCTTTGGTACAACCCCCTGACTAGTCATACTTAATAGCCTGGCCTTCACAGACCCTGTGGAAGACATCTCTGAGTCTGGATTTGCAAGTCCAAGAGCCTTATTGATGCAAGTTTTTCTAGGCAGTTTGTCATCCATTGAAGACACCCTAAGTGAGGCTTCCTTTTCAGCTACTACCTCCACATTGTCCACCTTCACTGGAGAAGTCACATCTATGGAAGTATCCCTCTCATATTCAACAAATTTGGATGTTAGATCATTTTCTTGGTTTTCTGTTTGAGGGAATATATTCCATGCAATAGGCTCTTTAAAACAAACAGGGTTGCATTTTGGCTTGTACTTCCTTAAATAGTTCTTGCACATGCCATTTTTGCTGTTAACAGCATTTCCATTCCTTTCCCCTAAACTAATTGCAATCGCTTCTTTGTCCCCAGCTCTTTCTATAAATCTTTTCATCTCACCGACTATTGCATCTTGCATTGTCTTCAACGACTGTGCCATGCTACACATTGAATCCTGAATTTCTTTGTATTCCTCTTTCAACTCCCTGGTGGAATCTTCAACTTCGTTCATCCTTTTTCCAAGGTTACAGTTTTGACTTTCTTTCCCATGCTGAGCAGTGTACCAAACAGAATCATCCACAATTACCTCAACCTGTAATGAATGTCTATAATTATCGTTTATTTATATGCCTATTTCTAGTAACAAAATGAAATAAAGGAAAAAATCCAACCACCAAAATTTTGTGCAAAAAAAAAAAATTACCTCTATTCCATCCATGACACCAAGGTGTTTTAGTCTACTGATCCTTCTTTGCAGTCTATCAATGCCCCAAAATTGTACCCAAGGTTTTGCACGGATATGCAAGGGGATATATGCATCGCCATGAATGGAGAAGTGCTCCATGTAGAATAGCTGCATTTATGTAACAAGTTGGACATAAACCAAAGCTAATTTTACAATTGCAATTTAAGTGACTCCTTACCATAAAAAAGACAACACAACCATCCACTTGCTCATCTTTCATCATTTGGGCATTTCTTATTCCAATTACCAATTCATCAAGAACGAACTTAGCCCAATTCATATGCTCTATTAGCTCTACCTCATGCAAAAAAGAAATGAAGGTCCTTTTCACCAGAAAATCACTTATAGGAGCCAAAATTTTGCCTATTACAAGAAGTACGAACTTCACTTTGAACTCCACCCCTCAAGTTTGCATAAAAAAGAGACTTTTTTTCAGGTCAGCCAAGACAACTTCTCCATCTTTAACTATTATGTGAAGTTCTTGTTCCAACAGATCATTTGTATACCAATCTTTCTCTAAGGTTGCAATGTTGACACCATTTGCTGACAATCCCAACACATGCTCTACATCCTCTGTCATAACTTTGATGCAACACCCATGGATATCGAGAGTACGGCGTTCGCAATTAAAATTATTAACCAGCCACTGCCCATCTTCATGCAAAGCTTGCAAGTTTAGCAAAGAACCAAATCCCAATTTGGTCATTGCTATCCTATGTTCACTGTTCAGATTATCAATCACTTCCCTAATTGTTTTTGTTGACGTACTGCTCCTCCAACTTGCTTGTGAGATTCAAGTTACATTCATTGCCATCGTTAATTAATGTCTTAAATACTTCCACTCATATCACATTACAAGTATACTTTATACCTTTGCTACACATGCTTGATATTTTGGCAAGACATCTTCTGAAGCCATTGTTGTGTTTTTCTCTTCATCGCGATTGGGTCCTGTAGAGCTTGCATGGTGAAAATTTTTTATCCCACCTTCTGTTTCCTCCGCTTCTGATGATAACAAATTCACAAATGACAAACTTGCTCTTTCAGAACTCATTTCCCTTTGTTCAAATCAATCTAGAAGCAACATTCCGTTTTGCAACCTCATTCATTGAGACGGTGCCGCATACTCTGCTTTGGAAAGTTGACTAAAACCCTACAATCTTTTGGTATTTATGGGGTCTTTTGCTATTATTGTTATTCCAGTATAGCATCTATAGTTTCACTGTGACAGTCCCACCTCTTCTTAGGGCGAACCCTAGAGTGTCAGCGAATTGCCTGCTCAACTCTAGCTAGGGCTCGATCGATCAAAGAACTATCAACTCAAATGAAATTGATGAATTACCTCCCAAGCAAGGGAGTGTAACCCTAATTGAAACATAATCACTACGCCAACTATCCAAAGCTTAGTATATATAGCTAAATGTCAACTTATCACTCCACACTTAATTTACATAGCATAAGTCGAATTTCTGAATTCAAACTTACAAGTCTTCTCAAACAAAAGTTACAAATCTCCAAATACAAGTTTAAAGCAAAATAAAGCTAAGAAAGCTCTTGATCAAACCCATTCCCGATCTATTAAGGAAAACAAAGGGAATGAGATGAGTTAAAACCCAGTGAAGTTCCAAGTAAACAAGTAAGCACATAGCCAAATAAGGGCACAATATGATCAAGTAGAGATCATAATATAAACAAGTAGAGACTGTACAGTATGATAAGAATTTAATCACAGTTCAATTCAAGAATACAAGTGGCTTTCAAAAGCCAGAAACCACTTGAGCTTGATCATAACCGCATCCGTTGACTCTCCGTCAACATTTGTCTTCATAGAATATAACGTCCGTAGAACACTACTTTTATCGTTCTCCGTCCACCAGTCAACTCCCTACCGAGTCTGCACACCATAAACAGTAGTTTGGTAATACTCGAGTATACCGATTTCCAGTGTTCAGTAAACAGTCCCCAAGGTTTATCGGCCTTCTCGACCAATCCCATGCTGGCTCGATAGAACCGACTCACATATGAAGTTGGGTACCCAAACAGTAGCAGTAGTTGATAGGGTATCACCCAAACAACTCAAACACAGTCATACATAGAGATATCACATCTCATAATAACAGTATATGGAGCCTCAGTGGAAACAAGGAAGGTCGAGTGCGATAAAGTACACGCTTGCCTCCATTTTTATCAAAACAGTGTTTGGCTCAAACAGTCGCAAATCAAGTATTTCAAGTTTTCCGATATTTCACATAACAGGTAGCAGGTAGTGGAACACTCACCTGTCAAGTGATGTAGTAGTCAAACGTCAAGTGTCTCGGTTACGACCACCTTCGTTTCCCAACCCTAGGGCAACGAGTGAAATCGTTAACAAATTAGATTCATTTCTCACTCAATTGTAGGTTCATTAAGAGATCAAGTGAGTGGTTAGAGCCACACAATTCATCATGCAAATTTGGTCCAAAATGCAGTAAAAATTCATGGGAAAACAAGTTCAATAAGTGCATGAAAGTTGGATAAAAGAAAAGTTTCATTCAAACTTAAAATGTTCTTCGCGGGTAAAACAGTCGTGCCCGCGCAGTCTCAGTAAAACGACTATATCTCACTATAGGAAGATTAGAATATGGTGCTATCGGCGGCATTGGAAACTAGACTCGAAGGGCTTTCCAACGGTACCAATTACACACTCTAGTTCGTCTCCTAGCAGTACCAGTAGATCGGACAAGTCGGCTGTTTTTCCAACCCTGGATCAGCCCTAACCTCAAGCCAAACTACATTAGTTCTTGGTGCTATCTTCATTTGTTTTGGTCCAAATTCATCCAAATCAGTCCTCAAATGTTCACCAAGGACCATTGGAGTTCAAAATATAATACATCAACATGAATAAGAATGACCATAGCAGCCTAGCCATCAAGAAAACCAAACCAGTCCACTATATAGACCAAGCCACTACTTTACTTGCTCAAATTTCATTCCAATTCACACATGAACTTAACCAATCTTTAGCCCAGTTTCTTAGGCATGATTAAGGTGCAAATAAATCACAAAAATCAAGAAGAAACCCTTCCTTCTCAAGCCGGTCAGCCAAGGAGATGAAAACAGTCCACCATTTCCTCTATTCATCCAACCTTTATCCTTAAATGATTTTCACTTAAACAACATATCAAGTGTTAAATCTAAATCAAAAGAGGTTTAAAAGATGTAAATACTTCATAAACAACCATGAATAAGGTTCAAATATTTCATCAAACACTTGGTAGGTATACTAACTAACTCAACTATTACTTGTTTAATTCAAGAGATTAACCCCAAATCTCAACCAAATAACTTGTAGTTTGCCATTAAAACTTAAAGTATATAATAAAATACCATAAAAGTATCATTTAAAGAATATTTACCTTTCTTGTAGGAAGCTTAAACCACCAAATCAATCCACCAAAATGAAAGTTTCAAGCTTGAATCAAGCACTTAGGGTTGGAGAAAAGTTTCTCACTAACTCAAGATTTTTCTCTTTTGGTTTTTACTCTTGATCATCTAGGGTTAAAAGCAAGAATATGGAGCTCTCTCTCTTTCTTTTTGGAGCTATGAAGTTCGGCCAACCTAAGGGTAAGAAAGCTTCAAGATGGTTTAAATTATCTTCTAACCTTTGGTCAAACAAAATCCATGACTAAGGTTTTGCCACTTGACTCCATTCTTGTCCAATCCCCCCTTAATCTTTGACTAATGATATTTTAACCTTTCCAAATGTACCAATACTTATTTAACACCTCTAATCCTTCATGTAAAGTCCCTACCACTAATAAAAGAGCACTTGGTAAAATACAAGTAGTGAATTATTTAAAACCAACTCAAGAAAATGTTTTACTTCCAGTAAAAGGAAATGAAATGGAATGGATGAAAATGTTGTAACACATAGGAAATATAATGCAAGGGCATATTATAAGTGGTCTAAGTTTTAGAATAAGACATGTAGATAAGAAAAAATTGTGTTTTAAAGTGAGGGTCAATACAAGGGAATTGTTGTAACACATGTAAAATATAATACTATGGCATATAATGAGTAGTTTAAAATCTTATGACAAAGCATGTAATTTAGGGAAATTATATTTTAAAGTAAGGATTCTCACATTCACTAATTTATTTAACCACCCAACCCAATTTATATTAGTATTTGCTCTTAGCTCCTTCATGATAATAGGCTTTGCCGGTCACCTTCTCTCAACTGGGCCCCAAAAATATGGATAGAGATGCTTGTGCTGAGCTATCCTTCTAGGACATGGGGCACGGACGGTTGCGCAATGTTTTGAAAACCGGACCGGACCGGCCGGTTCGACCGGTTGAACCGCGAACCGGCCATGGCACTGGTCCGGTTCAATGCCATAGTTGACTTTATCAGAAAACCGGTCAAGAACCGGTCGAACCGTAAAAACCGCGATTAAACCGCTATTGAACCGGTTTTCAACCTTCTTCTTCTTTTTTTTTTTTTTTTTTTTTTTTTTGTAAAATACAGCTATCAAGATTCGAACTCAAGACCTTTGTAATAGAATACCAATGTATTAACCGTTGCACCATCACATCTTATTAGTTTTTTTTGATAACTTATTTATATAAAGCAAACATTTATATTTCTTTTTTCCGTTTTTCTTACAAAATCTCATCCTCTCATGACTCTTTCTTTTTAATTTTCAATTCTCTCTCTCTCTCTCTCTATCCTCTTTTTTTTGTCACTCTCTTTTTAATTAAACTTCTTTATTTTTAATTTATTGATGTTTTCTTCAATCTTTTAATTTGGTTTTTGTCCATTAAATTGAAAAAAGTTAAAAAAGAATTATTTTTTTAACCCAAATTATTTAATGCTACAATCATTCACTTTTATCTCATTTTTTGTTTCTTATCAAGTTTACATTTCTATTTTTCATTTTCTTGACTTCCTTCGAACTCCAAACTTTCTTTTTTAAATTGCAATCTCTAAAACGTAAATTAAAATTTAACTTCACAATATCTAAATTCTCATAGACGTGAATTTTGTATAATTTCAAAATATTGTGATATTTTTGGATTGGATTTAGACATAATTGAAATCGAGATGAAATTTATTTGTTTTAACTTATAATTTAAAATTTTTATTTTTAAAAAATTCAAGTTATTAAAAAATAGTAAACCTTTCATCATATAGAGTATTAAATTAATCCATCACATGTCTTATTTTGTACATATATATATTTATATAAATAATTTTTTAAAAAATTCATTGAACCGAGGTTGAATCTCGACCCTTTCACTTCACCGATTCAATTAACGATCCGATTTTTAAAACATTGCGGTTGCGCCTGCAACCGTTCCGGACGATTTTAGCTATTTTCAATGTCTATCCATAGAGGATGGCATCGTGGCAATGTCTATCCATATGTACTCCTGGGACAGGTCACATGCTTCCGTTTATAGACAAGAAGCTGTGAGAGAGATACCGAGCGGAGAAAAGGGGTACATTTGATCTGCTCGTTTGACTTTTTCTGTGCGACTCCTATCTTGGCAGTATTAGACTATTAGTACAACCACTAAGTTTTGAATTTCTTTTTCTTAATTGTTACGAGTGTAGCCCAAAATAAAAATAAAATTACTTGTATAACCTGAATCTGAAAGACAAAATTTTGCGATCAAATCCCATTTTCTGGAGGATCTTTTTACAATATATCCGTAGATATCATCTCCACCGAATTTTCATTTTATATTTTTTTTTATTGACACGATAGATTCTATACTATAATGAAATATTTTAACAATATATTCTTAGATATCATCTCTACCAAATTCCTTTTATCGATACGATAGATTTTATGATACAACTACTTCTATTCTACACTAAGGAAATGGGGATCTAAAGAGATTAAAGAGAATGAGGATAAGAAGAATCCGGTGAACCAGTATCCGTTCAAATGAGTGTTTATGCGCTTGTTGATGAAATATTTTGAGAAAAGTTTAGATATTAGAATATAGGTCAAAAGATTTGATCCCTTGATTTACACCTAAATAAAATTTTAAATCTATTTTAGTGGTTAATTATTTTAGGAGCAGTTGGTTAAATTCCAATTTTGTCATGAAATGATTCTTTTGATTGAGTAGTTGTCATCTTCGTAGTGATTTGGAAAATTTTTGAAAATGGTAAATGTACAAATGAATCTCTGATTACTTATTTGTCCTTTCTGTCCTTCTCTGGACAAACCAATAAATTTTCCTGGTTAGCCGGCCCTCTGTATTTCTGCAAGACTATTTATTCCCTTCAGCTGAAAATTGAAAACAAGAATCTCGAGGCACCTGCATCTTATAAAGCCACTTGGCAAAAAGCTCAAGTATTAATTGGAGAAGTCAAAAATAGCTTGAATTCAGATCAATCATCAATCGTTTATGAATGATGTAATATATATTTTGTAATTTTAAGTGAATTATTTGGACATTCTTACAATAAAAAGTGTAACATTTTATTATTTTTTATATGGATCGGATCTAATGCATAATAATTACGTTATGATTAGTGCTAAAGCCCTGGCTTGAATTGGATTAACAAGGACCGGACTCCTTCATGGAGAGACCAAGCACTGGATTTTGTTATTGTCCTCGATATAGTAACATTTTATATTGATTATCATAGGAAGTACAACTTTGGGAAGAAGAGGGATAGCGAAGCATTGGAATGGATGCTGACTCCAATTTTAGTTGGGGTATATCACAATGGAATTCGTGGGCTTTCCCTAGTTAACCGCAGATATTGTAATTTTAGGATAAGTGATTGTTTTAAGAAAATTTTTTTGTTACATTATAAATATATGTTCTCGTCGCCTTCGTTAATTTTTCAGTCAACAGTTTATCTAACATATATCAAATGAAAAAAAATTGCTACGGTACAACTCTAAATTTTTTTCCCCAAATATTTTTCTTTCCAAACACGCCTAATAACCCTGCTCAGTCAAAAGCAAGTCTTAAATGCCTCCTAAAACTCTCTTTCAAATTATTACACCACTTAACTACACAGAATTTTGAAATTATGTTAAACTATTCCAATTGCACTCTTCTCCCACTTTTTTAAACTATCCTCTTAGTGTTCTGTGTTCAAGTTTTGGACAATTTTTGGCCCTTATCAATTTTTTTTTTTTTTTTTTAAAAAAGTGGTTAATAGTGAAAAAATTCTGAGTAGGCAAAATGCCAAGTTTAACTCTATTTCCATGCGTTCATGCATTCTAAAGTAAATGTAAAAGCTAGTCATTTTGTACAAACTTGCAGTCACATCCGAAGGTTCTATATTTTTACTAAGAATTTGGTGTAGGAGGCAATAGATTTGGCTCCTCTTTAGTATTCACTTTCGACATTTTGCTTCACTATAGTCTTAGATGATTGGTACCTAAAAAATGAATGTTTTGAATGGTCAAACAAACCCAAATTTTAACGAAGTTTTAAAAATATGAATCCATAAATTTAAGCAATCTTATACTAATCCAAAAATCTAAGCAATATGGAAACAAGAAAATTTCGAACAAGTTTCCTAATCTTTTGATGTTGATATGAATCCATAAATATAAGCAATTCTATACTAACTCGCAACAGCAGAATATAAAAGTAAATTTTAATAAGGAAGAAAGTTGGTGAGTAAAGAAAACAAAAAACACATGGCGATAAGTACAGAAAGCAGTTTCTCTTTTTACATCAAAAATAAAATCGAGAGGACTGCTTGGGACAATGGCTATGTTAAAGTTCTTTGTTTAGTTTTCTCCTTTATGTGGGAAAATTTTTTTTTTTTTTTGTCAAGAAATTTGGTGCTTGGGATGAATAAAGCAGATATAAAGAAACCAATTAAAATTATATGAAAAAAAAAAAAATCCAAGGTTATGAATTTATATTAGGAGCAAAAAATTTGAAAACTTGCATGGCTGTTGCTTGTGTCCGAATTTTGTAAACTTAATTGAAATTTTAGTTGGCGGAACAAAATTCAGTGTGTTTGGCCAAAACAATCTACTTGTCAAACAATAATCCCAAAGTAATTCTTTTTCCATTTTTATTCCCTTGTTAATCCACTTATTGCCACATAGGATCCCTATTAAAAGAAAAGAATCACTTGTAATTATTTTTTTTCCTTATATTACAAGCTTTTTTTTCGTTTCTATTTGGTGCCCCAGGAAAGTAAATCCATATTAATTAATTCTATAAAATTATCAACTATCCCTTGAATTACAACAATTTTGCAGAAGAAATTTACCCTTTCATAGAAACAATAATGCCAGTCTCACTATTGTGTATTCTTATGGCATCACCGCATCAGATAGCAAGCACATGTTACATATATATATATATATATATATATATATATATATATATATATATATATATATATCCTATCTTTTGGTTATATCTCGGTTTTATTCTTTTGTTGCTATTATTCCTCCCTAGCATTGTGCTTGATTGCTAGATCACAAGTTTCTTTCTTTATTTGTTGTTACATGCAATTAAATGCACGGTGAACTCTTGACATTATACATTTCAAGAAATTTTGGAAAATTGATTGTGTGACACACTCGTAAGTATTTCAAGATAATGATAATAATTTAACGTGAACTATACAAGTTCCATTTTAAAGGAAACGAGAAATAAAAAAAAAAAGTCTTTCATTTTTTGACTCATCACAGAGAACCTAAGTAAGTCATGATTAGCACTAGAATTAAGACAAAGGTTAGTTAATAATCAATATTTGGAAGAGTTATCATTGTGCATTCTAACTATGAAAAATGATGAATTAACATAATAGATCTCCAAAGATTTTTAGTTTATCTATGGCAATTCATCATACACATGGCAAGAAAATATTTTTAGTTGCAATGATTATTTAAGAAATTTTCAAATATAATAAGAATTTTCTCGTGGTAGACAATGAATAATAAATAGAGAAGAAGTAGCAAAATTAGAACTATTGAAAATAATTAAGGATTTGTCTAATGTGAGTTAACAATTAAGCTCTTAAGAGTAGTTATTGACATTTTAATGGGGATTTACCTCTCCAAATTAAAGAAGATAAGACTGAAAGTTTAAGCGTGATTAGTTTTTCATATTTAAAGTCCACATGGCAACAATTAGATTAATAAGGAAATAAATTTTGAAACTAAATTAGTTTGGAAATATTTTTTAAGAGGAAGACTATTGTTGTGGCAATAAACTCACGAAATTTAAACTGCTAAAAAATGCTCATTAATTGGTGGAAATTATGTCGATTGTGTAAATGAACTTCAAAGGTATACAATTATTAGTCAACACATGCGAGTGCAATGTAATAAAAATTAATTATTAGTTAAACTAATTTATGAAAATTAAGTTATGCTTGTAAAAAAATAATTCTAGATGTAGTTTTTTTCACAAGAAGTTTGGGGGGTTGAAATTTCATTTGGTTAAATTGACTGTTGTCTTATTATGTATGCTTGCTCGCGTCCCCAAAACTTGGGTTGGCTGGTATGTGCATTACCGAGCGGTACATGTCTTGGGAGTAAACTGTAGTTTATGCCTATAATGCCCATGCCCCAATGTTTTCTTCCTCTTGCTATTCAATTATTTTCGGTTTTCCATTTCCTCTTCTTGATTTTTTTCCCATCTATTTCTTGACTCTCTCTTCTTATGTTTGTTGTTTATTTTTTCCTCCTTTTTTAACCATTCTCTCTTGCTTCTAATGCACAATCATATCACTATTATTAATTGATTACTCATAAAAATAATCTACTTATTGAAATCACACGTGCTTTATTGAGGTGTTTGAGCAGATCGAACTTAACTAGTAAGATTTCACGTGAAATTTTTTCATTGATCCTGAGTCAAATACTAAGTACATTAAGTAATTGTTTTGGACTGCCATAAGATTTTTCAAATTTCCTTTACCATCAATGCTAAGTTGCTAACTCTTTGGAAAAGACGAAGGGAGGGCTGAGGGCAGCATCTTCTTCTCTTTGCGAAAAGTTCCGGCGGCAGCGTTGAATAGTGAGATGGAAAAAACGTTTTCATCAACGAATGGGCGGCTAAGCTTTTTGACTCTAGTCTGGAAGAAAAACATGCTGGCCGTAGGTAACGTATACAACTCTTATTTGTATGGAAATTATCGTCTTGCATAAAATATGAATCCTAAAATTTTTGCAATGTAAATCCCAGAAATTTTGGTAAGCTTCAGACAACGTGATAGACATTTTTCACCATTAATTAATTGTAGTTTAATATAGCTAAATATTAATTTTATTTTAAATATAACTAAACTACTTGTTTACTCTCTTTGTTTATCCCTATTTTGGTTCCTATCTAACAAAACTCATAAATAAATGAACACTCACGCTATTCTTTAAACTCTCAACCAAACAGATGTTTCTTATGCGTTTGTGACTCTTAAAGTGACAGAGTTTGTTTGTGGTGCAACTATTATTACTTCTTGGAAATAGCAAAGATTATACACATTATAAGTTTGAGTAGAAATAAGCAAGAATTTATACACCTTAAGTTTGAAAATTGTGGACGATTAAAGGTTGTGTTTGGATTGCATTTTTCTAGATTTTTTGTAAAAAAATTACTGTAGCGATTTGATATATGTGAGGTAGAAAGATGATTGGAAAATGTATTCACGGAAAAACATAACAATTTTTCTTTGGAAAATGGCTGTCATTAAATAGATTTGGGGAATGGTTATAGGCTCTAGTGAAAATTCATCCATAAAATTTGGGATTTTTTTTTAGATAAAATTATCTACAAAACCGTAAGGATCCTACTACTAATTGACATGTTGCCACTGAATGGTATTTTATCAAAGGTACCGATTGTTTTTTGGAAATATGCAACCACAATACCAAACTAAAGACACAAGCTTCACTAAATTCAGTAAACACGAGAATAAAAACAACCACTTTTGAAATATTCCAAACAGATTTAATAAGGATTTCCAAGATTTCCTCTCTCATAGTTGAATCGACCTACACTATAATTTTGCAATATAAAGAGGAACTTAGTTATTTTTCCTTATTTTTGGACATATTTATTTCATCTTTCTTGAACAAATATTGAATTAGGGTTTACACTTTGTAAAAATTAAGTTAAAGTGGGTTTATGAAAGACATCATAAGTGTGAGAGAGAGAGAGAGATTAAAGAAGTCTAACCTGTAATCCCACTTTTGAGTTGATCAGTGGAGGAACTTGGTTGCAAATCTAGAATACAATAGAAAGAGAAAGAAGAGGCAAAAAAAGAGGTGAATTACTAGTGATGATGAATGCCGTGGAATTTGCTATACGGCTCCATATCCTGTTAATTAAATGAGATATCTATCATTCAAATATTTATATTTGGTAATAGGTGATGGTTACTGGTTATAACAGGTTGCCAATCTTTATTAATGAGGTGGTGCAATATAGTGAGCCATCAATATAAAGAAGGTTTACACTAATGGTATAGGAAAGATTTATTCTAACTTTAAATGCATCCCGATACAAGTAAATTACGCAATTAAATTCTCAATCAAACGTTATTCTTTTGTCCCAAAATTTTAGATATATTCACCCTTACAGAATAGATACTATTGAAGATTTGAAGTGTCAAATAGTGGAGAGAGGGTTGGATTGAGTTGATTGACAAGGTGGGAATGATTGTAATTAGGAAGATAAAAAAAAATTAGAAAAAGGGGGGGGGGCAAAGAAGATTATATGTGTGGAACTAATTGCTTACATGAAAGGCAATTGCTTCCTCCGTCCTGAATTGTTTGTCGCATTTTGGAGTTCCAACTTTTTAATAATAGTGATTTGATGGTGCTACTAATAGATTTGTTTCCAAAGTTACTCTCAAAAATTTAAATTTGAATTTAGTATAAAATATAGATAAATGAAGGGATAATATTGAAAAAGGAGACTAAAAATAATTCTGACTTTGGTAAAATGATAAATATTTTGAAATATTTTAAAATGAAAAGTATGATACTTTTAATGGGACGAGTGATTTGAGCGATGTTAATAAATTTGTTTTAAAGTTGTCTTCCAAAATCGAAAATAGAAAGCGCGACACTTATGAAAAAGAGAGAATTATTAGCATCTACCCCACGGCCTTGATTTTTATTTTACTGTTTGGTTGGGACCCCAGCATCTTGATTATTCAATCCTTTAACTTGCGTTTACGAAACCTTTCACCGGCTTCCGGCTATATATTGTTCTCATTCCTGAAATCCCTCCCTAGAGCGCCCTCTCCTTTGTCCACCTTCTAACAATGGCCTCAAAGTCAAATGAGATACTTCATGAATTGTCTCCCTTAATGCAAGTATACAAGGACGGCCGGGTGGAAAGATTAGTCGGGAAAGACGTTGTAGCTGCATCAGTGGATCAAGAAACCGGTGTTGAATCCAAAGATGTACAAATTTCACAAGAACTGGACATCTCTGCACGGCTTTACCTGCCCAAAAAAGCCAAACAGGGAACAAAACTTCCTCTTCTGGTCTACTTCCATGGAGGAGGCTTTTCCGTCGAATCCGCCTTCTCCCCTTTTTATCATACGTACCTCAATGCAGTGGTTGCAGAAGCTGATGTTGTAGCAGTTTCAGTAAACTATCGCCTCGCTCCCGAGCACCCTTTACCCACTGCTTATGAAGATTCTTGGATTGCACTCCAATGGGTCGCTTCTCATTCAAACTGGGAGGGTCCTGAGACATGGCTCAGGGGATATGCCGATTTTGATCGGGTGTTTCTTGGTGGGGATAGCGCTGGTGGTAACATAGCACACAACATGGCCTTAAAGGTCGGGCTGGAGAAGCTGAAAGGTGTCAATGTTGAAGGGATTTTTCTCAATTGTCCTTATTTTTGGGGGAAAGAGCCAGTTGGTAGTGAAGCCACAAGATTGGAGAAAAAGGGACATCTTGAGGCCAGTTCTTTTTTGTGTAGGTCCTATGTTGAGGCCACTTGGCATTTTGTTTACCCAAATACCACAGGGCTAGACGATCCATTGCTGAATCCTGTGATGGAACCAAATCTTTCCAGGCTAGGCTGCAGAAGGGTGCTGGTCTGTGTTGCTGAGCAAGATATTTTGAGGGATAGAGGATGGTTTTACAAAGAAGCATTGGAGAAGAGCGAGTGGGCCGGAGATGTGGAGGTTGTGGAGGTTGCAGGGGAAGATCATGTCTTCAATCTGTTCTTTCCCAAGGGAGAAAATGCTCTGTCTTTGCTGAAAAAGTTGGCCAGTTTCATCAATGGGAATGGGGTGTAGATGCATCTTGTTAGTTTTAAGTGGATATATAACCACTTTGATTAGCGTCATTTCCTGGATGATTTATGTGTCTATTGAAAGTTCAATTCAATCTTGAGAATAAAAAGCTTTGCCATACACAAGTTCTTGCTTTTCAACATAAATGGACCAGCAAGGTAGCTTTGGTAATTGACCTTTTTGCATCTCCTACTGCGAGCCAGAAAAAAAAAAATTTTTTTTGGAAGTAATCACTATTCGATGTTGAGATATCCCTAGGGAAAGTTCAAAATTCAAAGATATCCCTAGGGAAGTCAATTATTCAATTTCTCTGTTTATAAAATTACCCAAACAAAATGAATGCCAAAAAAAAAAAAGAAAGAAAGATCCCACCACAACCCTCCACCGCCCCACCTAAACAGGCTGCCATCTCCCTTTTCCTCCTCTTTCCCCTCCTCCCTCCACTCGCTCTTCACCTCCTCCCGCCATTGGCTTCGCCATTAGATGGTGAAATAAGTGTTATGTTGGTAACTATTGCAATCAATTGCCTAAACCACACGGTTGGGAATCGTTTCAATCAAATGGCCTAAACTACATGCGGGGTTTACAATCACAGTTAGGGGTCAAGAGTTTGATTTTGACTTTAAATTTTAGTTTGAGGCCTTAAGAGAAAGGAGGCGAAAACCTAATTGGTCTGTATTATATTTTCCCACAACAAAAAGGAATAGAAAAAGTATTATGTCTCCCAAAGCCAAAGGGCTTCAAATGGATTTCAAGGAGAATTAGGCCAAAAAATTTAAGAAGGGCAAAAAAACAATTCATGCAATTCTTGGTTGGTTAGTGGTAAGTTTCATGATCTACCAAAACAAAAAGTTTCATGATCTACTAGTGATATGCAATAGCTTTTTTTTTTTTTTTTGTCGATACAGGGGTGTCCGGGTCAATTCTTACGGGGCCCGACTAGTACCCTGCGGTCCGGGCCCGGCGCCCCAACCCGACCCCAACACGTTAAGTGCGCAGAGGAATCCAGCAGAGCGAAAAATCGAACATGTGATCTCAAGGTTCACTAGTGAGAGGCGCTGCCGCTGAACCATTCACGCGGGGGCTTACTAGTGATATACAATAGCTGCTTCATGAGTAATGCTTCAAATGTGGCGCCTAGCTGGCTACCGTGGTCAATGACCTTGAAGATATCGAAGAAAGGTCTCTCTCTCTCTCTATTTTTTTTGGTAATTAAAAGTTTAAATAAATTTGGTTCTAATCACCATCATGACTTAGGATATGCTCCCGAAATCATATGTTACTTATCAGGATTCTTATAGATCGTCCATCAATACAATTCTCGTATCGACAGTAGAACTCAAACACATTTTTTAATGAAAGAATGACTTGTTATTATCAATTGAGCCAACTTATTTATTAGTCATGCATCTTCTGTTAGCTAGCTAGTCCCGCCAAGAAATCAAGGCAATTTGGACTGCTATATATGGAGCGCCCAAACAAACTTTAGCTGCTGGCTGTATCCTGTTTGAGTCTACACTCTACAGTGCCCTCATAGCTTATTGCATTAGGTTCAGTTCGGCACTGTTTCGTACCTCACCAATTAACACAAAGGCTTTTTTGTACCAAAACACCAAGACGTACTTCGATTAGAGAATTTACTTGTCGGTAAAATTTAGAAAACGTGACCCTGAACAAAGAAGTAGCGGCTTCCCTGCTAGCTTTCCCGCAGTCCCACGTCGATTCTAAGGGGTTTGGCGATTGGATAGTTAAGTCCCCAAATTTACTTCAAGAGTTGCCAGTTTTTGAGGTTAAATTTTGGATTAGATTTAATTAACTAATTTCAAAAATCTGTAAAAAAAGAATAAAGAAGTAGCGCAAAAATTACATTAATTTTCTGCTGTCTATTACGAGTCCACTGAAACAGCTTTTCTAGACATGGGAACTTACTCCTATTTTTTTGTTCAACCAATGAATGAACAATAACTACTTACTAATATAAGTTGGTTGAGTTAGTAAGAATGGACGACACTTCCTCATAAAAGGTTGTGTGTTCGAATGTAAGAATTGTATTGATGAGTGATCTATAAAAATTCTTGTAAACAGCCACAAGAGCATATCTAACCCGTGGTACTGATCGAAATCAAATCCATCCAAATTTTTTCTACAAAAAAAAAAAAAAAAAACTACTTAAGATGCTAAGATTACATTTCTTGCATTCCTTAATCCTTTCCCTTTTGTCCTTGGTTACATTCATCAGCATAAAAAATAAAAAGGCCATAGGAAATAGTTCAGGTGGGATTGTCCGATATCTTTCAGCAAAACATCATCAATACCTGTATTCATCATTCCATGTTATTCCTCCTCTCACAGAAACGCAATCCAACCTATCGCACATCCCATTGCATCTGCGTCGGACTTACAGAAACAATTAAGCTCTACAGAAATAGGGGGGATTTAGAGAGACAAAACAAGGAGATTGGCCGCATAAAGAAAGAAGAGATCTCAGAGGAACTTTTACAAGAGGAAGAAAGTCTTTTGAGATTGGCCACGGAGGAAAGTTTTTTGTGGTGGAGACGAGAGAGGAATGGCAGAGACGGCCGACGGGAGAGGATTTCTTGATATGGTGAGGAATTGAATTAATTACTCGTGAGGACAAATGTTTTCCAAAAGTAACCAAACAGATGAAAATTAGAAAGAAAACAAAACTTTTTTCCAGAAAAAGACTTCCAATGAAATTATTTTCCCAAAGAAAATATTTTACATCTGACCCTATTGAAAGGTCAAGTCAATTACTGTTGTCCCTTTATAATTTCTTTCTATGGTAAATTCGTGCTTAATTTTCTTCTTCTTCTTCTTCTCTGTTTGAGGCTGGCCACACAAATGATAAGGATACGTAGCTCGCCAGCTATATAAATATTATTCCAATTTCATATGACCTTTTTTTTAAAAAATATTTTAGAGTTGTTCGTATTTATTCTTTTGTAACTGGGAACGTGTGTTATGATGTTATCGTACCTACTTTTGTTTCTAAATTCTAAAAGAATGATAGTACTGGAAGGATCATCGAGAGAATATTCTTTTCTTTTTTTTTTTTGGTACGAAACATTGACCAAGATATTCTGAAGAAATCAAAGCAATATTTAACATCATGACGACCAAAGTACATGCTAAATCAGTTAACATAAGAAGAAGGAATTTAGAATTTTTCAGCAATTAAGTAAATTAGCTTCTTCGTAATACATGTGCCAAATAATTGCTGAGTCGAAATAGAGGGGTTGCACCCATTACGTTGTACGAGTAATACTTAACCAGTATCTATCTCGTGCATTAGCATGGAATATTTTTCTATTCGATTAATTGTGAACCAATAAATAATCCATTAACAATATTTTTACATACTATTCATATTTACATCAAATAAAATTAAGTATTATTTTTTTTACCGAACAGCGTTTAGATTGTTAGTTTTGGATGAATGACAATTATGTAAAATTTATTAAATTTGAAATTCAACTTTTGCACGTGTTATGGATCCAACGGTGTACTGTATACACTGTTAGTGTATACAAGATTTATTCAAAAATTAATGTATCTTGAATATTTAACTACCATATTAGTCCTTATAAACTTTATATGTAAATTTATACAATGTGATAATTTTCATTAAATAGTGTAATACATAAAAGAGAAAAAGAAATAACATGTATTCTTGGAGATGGTTTTTAGATTTTCTCATGATAATACAAATACTTAAATTTCATTTTTTATTCAAGATGAAAAAAAAAGTAGATATCTATCTTTACATTAATAATTTATTACTTCTTATCGAACGAATGAATTTACCAATGTAACATTTAACCATGTACTAAACAAAGTTACCATATATGGATAAAAGGATAATTTACATTTATTGAATGAGACAAAAGTTGTTAGAAGAGAGAGAAATTATGATTGGAGGAGAGTTAGAACTAGAAGCAAAAATGGGTAAAACCCAAATTTCCATTAACTCATTAATTTTTTTCAAATTTTTTCTATAAAAGAAGTCAATATTATTAATAGACAAGTTTGAAATTGTCTAGCACGATTTGCTTGATAACAAAAGTTGATTTGACAAGTTGCATTAATGACATAAAATACACAAAATATGTTACAGATATATCTGATTTGAAAAATCATTCGATTTAACATAGTTACAAAACGAAAAAGATTACACTATAAATTACAAGCCATCAAATCTAGCCAATTGCACGAGTTGCTCCATAAATATCTGTGCATGTCTATTCCATTAGATATGCTATCCAACTAGTTTAAATTCAAAATTGATGTTGAGATCTAATAAAAAGATTTAAAAAATTCCAGATCTAACATATAGATGAGGACCTAAAAAATTCCAGATCTAACATATAAATATGAAAAAAACTTTTAGATCTAAGAAAAACAACAAAAAACTAAAACAAGTATATACTAGAATAGTTTAGGAGCATAATTATTAAACCCGGCCCGACCCGGCGGTCGAACTGGCGAACCGAACATTGGACCGGACTGGGTTTCGAGTTAGATCGTTTAAGCAATCAACCCGTTGACTAGTCAACGGACCGGCGGTTCGACCGGATTAAACCGAAAATCCGGCCGATTTTGTCTACAAACCGGGTTCCTGAGAAAAAATTTATGCCTTTAATGGGATTCGAACATTGGACGTATGAGCATTGCAACCAAGGTTTGTAAAATCGGGATCCTACGTAGGATCGATTTTAGTTTCACAGGATCGGATCGTAGAATCGTAAGATCCTACCAAAAGCTCTTAATTGCAATTAAAGGTTGCAATTCTTTGATAAATTACAAATATACCACAAATATTTTCATTTATTTGCAAAATAGAGCTTCGTATTTCACAAATTTACAAAAAAATTGTAGGATCGTACGATCCTACCGATCCTACGATCCTACACGATCCTACACGATCCTGCTACGATTCTATGCGATCCTGCAAAAAATTAATATGATTTGCGACTCTGCATACGATTTTGACAACTATGATTGCAACAACGCAGACACCACCAAGCTACTTCACAATATGGTGCTAAGGTTTCTTACTTATAGTATATAAACCTTTTTCAATTTTATCTTTTTTTTATTTCTCTAAAACAAATTTATTTGGAATCTTTTAATAAAAATTTATGACCCCCAAACTCTATAAGTTATAAAATAGACTTCAAAAATAACATATTACATAATTCATTTTAAAGACAAATATTATTTTTAATATTTTTTTGCACTTAAAACTTATAAATAAGTTAGATAATTACATTGAATATAGATAAAATTTTATACTTAAAATTTGGTGTATTACTAAATAATTTTATATTTTATTGATTCTTATATGAATTAATTATTTTATAGCAAATTAAATTATATGAGTATTTGCTATGACATTATTTATTACAATTTATATCTTATATCTTATATTTAAAATTATGAAATATAATATTTAAATATATTTAGTGACCCACCGGTTCAACCACTCACCCACTGGTTGAACCAGTAATCCGTTGACCCACCTCGTTCGTCGGGTTCCCTCCCGAATTGGGTTTAATAACTATGTTTAGGAGAGAAGAAAACTATCACTAAAATACGACTAATTACTTAAAATATTGAAAAAAAAAAGTCAGACACTTATGATTATGAGAGAAGTGTCGTATCAACCTATTGACACAGTTCGGCACCCGACACAATTATTATTATTTTTTTAAAAGATCACTTTTTAAAAAAAAAAAAAACATTTTCAGGGGAGCCAGCTGTATGTCTGCCTGCCGATGGAATTGAATTGGGCACCCCACGTGCATGAAAGAAAGGGGCGTAAGCGGTGGAAGATGGGACGGCTGGAGAGCATCCAAGTAACTTGAGCCACTCCCTTTAGTTTCCTCTCCCATGTTGCGTTATTGCAGCTTTGCTTTCTTTGTTTGCTCTATTTTCTTTTCTTTTCTTTTTTTTTTCCCCCGTTCCATCCAAACTCCAAAGTGCGCCGTCCTCCCTTCCCTTCTGAGCTCTTTAACACTACATAAATTGCGGCACCGCTGGCTGCAATAGTAATATATTTCACTTCTCCATTTTCAGCGGCCACTTCGATACCGTGTTCCAAGCAAAGGAAGCCAGCCTGCTTTTGTACTATGCTCCGAACAATTTCCTTTTTAGTTATTTATTGTTTTTGGAGATTAATTTCCATTTAGCAAGAAGCATAAAAAGCAAAGCAAGTGAAGATCCGAAGGACGGAACACGAGCTACCGGCTACCCAAGTTCTAAATCTTCATCTTTTTTTTCACCTTAAAATATAATTTTGAAATTTTTTTTTGTATTTTTAGTTATTTGTCCGCCTCCAAATATTTTAAAAAATATATTACATTAATTTGACAGTTTATGTGCATAAATACATATGTATTTCGTACTTTCGGACTAAAATTCAACTTTTACATATATGTCATAGATCCAACCGTGATAGTGTATACACTATCAATATAAGAAAGATTTATTCAAAACAAAGAGAGAGAGAGAGAGACCTTGACTTGACGTCAAAATCTCCCCCCTATGGAGAAAGCATAGTGGAGAGAAGGTTGTTTGGGTTTTTTTCAATTAAGCATGCCATTTAGCAGAATAAAAATAGTTGATTAAAATAAATATTTTCATATATATATATATATATATATATATATTGGTCCCAGAAAATTGACCAACGAGAATAATAGAGTTCTTAACAATTCAATAATGACAATAATAAAACAGATAAATCAAATAGAGAAATACGAAATTCACGTGACTTGTTCAATTGACTTACATCCATGGGTGAAGGGATAGCAAATTTACTATAACAGAAAGAGAGTACAAAAGAGAGAGTATAAAACTCTAGAAAATAATTCTTGGGTTCAAAAGGCATCTAAATTTGAAAACACAAAAGAATCTAAATATCACTAAATGTTTGGTACCAAACCAAAACTCCTCTCAGATTGGGGCGCCGGTCCCCCAAAACTCTCTTAAACTGGTGCACATAGCACTTGGTCTAGTGTCCTTAACACAATTAAACTCATTTAAGTCTACTATATTTGTAACTATCAAAAGGAGATACTTCTTTATAAAAGTTTCGATTTGAGATACAAAAACACACTCAACAAATCTTTACCTTGGGGTGTATTCAATATCGGTAAATAGTAAACAAATAACAAACAAACTCCACCTTCTCCATAAAAGTCCCAATGAATTTCAACGAACCACAACGAGCCACTAATGAACCAAGATGCAAAAGGCTCAACAGGTCCCAATGGGCCAAATCTCACAAAAGGTTTAACAGATCCCAACAGTTTAAAAACCATAAACATAGTAATCTTGCTCCACCTTCTTCTCAAAACCCTCAATGAGTTCTAACGGACCAAATAACTCTTCTTCAAAACCCAACTAAACTCCAATTAAAATTTTTTTTCACTTTCTGTAGCATTCAAAACCTGTTATTGTCATCAAGACCCCAAAATCTGACCATGACCCAAAACCTAAAACTCTGATACCAATTTGTTAGGTTTGATCCTAGAAAATTGACCAACGAGAATAATAGGGTTCTTGACAACTCAATAATGACAACAATAAAACAGATAAATCAAATAGAAAAACACGAAATTTATGTGGTTTAATCTAATTGACTTTCGTCCATGGACGAAGGGATAACAGATTTACTAGAATAGAAAGAAAGTACAAAAGAGATAGTACAAAACCCTAAAAAATAATTTTTAAGCTCAAAAGGCACCTAAAATTGAAAACACAAAAGAATCTAAATATCATTAAATATTTAATGGCCCAAAGGCCCATGATTTGCTCTTTTGGTTTGATGCTAAACCAAAATTCCTTTCAAATTGAGGCGCGAGCCCCCAAAAATTCTCTTGAACTGATGCACATGACACTTGGGTTATTGCCTTTAGCACAATTGAACTTTTTTTTTTTTTTTTGTCAACACAGGGGTGTCCGGGTCAAGACCCAAAGGCGGCCCGACTAATCCCCTGCGCCCAAGTACATCGCCACCCCAAGCGCACCGGGAGTTAAGTGGAATTCGACCACTTGACCTTGGAGTTCCGGAAGAAGCCCAAGACCAGATGGTCTAGCCCCGGGGGCTCACAATTGAACTCACTTAAGTCCACTATATTTATAACTACTAAAAGAAGATACTTCTTTTTTAAAGTTCCAATGTATGATACAAAGACACCCTCAATATATAGTTGTATAAAAATGACATCTATATGGGAGTTGGACTGATAATCATTTATGGAACCAATTCAAACGTTCAAGTAAGACAGATTGTGTATCGCATAAAAAATCCGAGGGCAAAAAGGAGGCGACAAAATTATTTCATGACTGATAGTAAGAGACATGTTAATCAAGTCTCCGAATTACTGTACCACATTATAGGTTTAGTCGTACATGCCTTAAACTGGTGCAGAAGGTTGCATTGGCGGTGGATGTTGGGTTGGTAGAAGCGTAGGATTTAGCGATGCTTTGCGGCTTCAGCCAACTAGATAGGAAATTGGTTACTGGGTTGTTGTTTTTCTTTTCAGATCTTTTAAGAATTGAGTGAAACTACAAAGTTAGTTTGTGGGCCTTGGTGGACTACTTCAGTTGCAACTTTTAGTTATGATATGTAATGATTTATTTGGATGACTTTTAGTTGCAACTTTTAGTCATGACACGTGCATGGCTTTAAACAGCATAATCCTGCGCTTTCCTTAACAACCAAAATTTTTTTTCAAGGAACTTTGAGGAGGAGGAAATCAATTAACAACAGTGACCTTGTTAATATTCTTTACAAACAAGAAATACATGATGATTCCTACGAAAAAGGTCCTAATGACTTGTCGTTTTATTTTTTTTCTCCCATTGACTTGGCATAAAAAAGTCCTCCAATGTTTTCAGAAATTCATGGTTTGTTGAAATTGATTATGCGTCTCTCCCTTTTGTAAACAAGTTTCTTAGCGTCCCAAAACTGAAGGAACAAAATGCATATAATGATCTCGATAAAAACTGAGAAAGATAAAAAGTGCATTTTTGAGTACTAGATGTTCGTAGAAAGTTGAGACGAAGTTCATACTCTACGAATAGGGGTGTTTTCACTATGTAACAGGATAGGTAATAGAAGCAAATCTTTATGATGCAGGTGTAAATAAGAGATTTTGAGTTTAAGTTCTCTCGCTTATAGAAAAAAATAAAGATAATAAATCTAAAGAACTTTAGAAGAAACCCTTGAATGCACTCAAGGAAACGTTGATGAATTCAAGTGACAACTCACGAAATTTAAATTGCTAAAAAATGCTCATTAATTGGTGGAAATTATTTCAATTGCGTAAATGAACCTTCAAAGGTAAACAATTATTAGTCAACACATGCGAGTGCCATGTAACAAAACTTTAATTATTAGTTAAACTAATTTATGAAAATTAAGTTATGCTTGTAAAAAAATAATTCTTTTAACAATATAATTACATTTTAGAGGTAAGATTATGGATTTTATGTCATTCTTTTCTCTAAATAGCTATAGTTATAATTAGTTACCATAACCATATGCAATTAATGTATCAAATTTAGGTGTAATGACATTTGGTGGTTGTATAATGATGGGTTCTTCTAATAGTTGTCTAGTGCGCATTCATTGATATGATGATATCTAACATACTATGTGAATGCATATGCTAAAAATTAATAACTTTCTGTGCACATATATATATATTTTCGATTTAACGTCACTTTTTGAAAAAATTAACACCTTAAACTGGACATATAGTGATTATATCTGATTATTTGGAGGTAAAAATGAAAAAATAAAGAGTGACCAAAAAAACAAAAAAATTTTTTTGGGAACACCAAGAACGCATAGATGTCGTACATACAGGAAAGATGAAAAGCTCAACGATGACCTTTCTTTAGCCATCAAAATTCTAGATGTAGTTTTTTTCACAAGACGTTTGGGGGTTGAAAATTCATTTGGTTAAATTGACTGTCTTATTATGCATGCTCATGTCCCCAAAACTTGGGTTGGCCATGTCCGAGTGGTACATGAGTCTTGGGAGTAAACTGTGATTTATGCCTATAATGCCCATGTCCCAATGTTTTATGACAAATCCGAATTCCCTCTTGCTATTCAATTATTTTCGGTTTTCCATTTCCTCTTCTTGTTTTTTTTTTTCCCATCTATTTCTTTACTCTCTCTTCTTATGTTTGTTGTTATATTTTTCCCCTTTTTCTGACCATTCTCTCTTGCTACTAATACACAATCACATTACTATTATTAATTATTGATTACTCATATAAATAATCTTACTTTTTGAAATCACACATGCTCTATTGAGGTGTTTCAGCAGAACTTGACTGGTGAGATTTCACATGAAACTTTGTCATTGATCTTGAATCAAATACTAAACACGTTTAAGTAATTGTTACTTTACCAACAACTACCACCAATGCTAACCTTTGGGAAGGGCGGAGGGACGAAAAGTTCCGTCGGCAGAATTAAATATTGAGATAGGAAAAACGTTTTTAATCAACGAATGGGCGGCTAAGCTATTTGACTCTAGTCTGGAATTAATTGTAGTTTAATATAGCTAAACATTAAATTTATTTTAAATATAACTAAACTACTTGTTTATTCTCTTTGTTTATCCCTATTGTGGTTCCTATCTAATAAAACTCATAAACAAATAAACACTCACGCTATTATTTAAACTCTCAGCCAAACAGAAGTTTCTTATGTGTTTGTGACTCTTAAAGTGACACAGACAGTTTGTTTGTGATGCAACTATTCTTACTTCTTGAAAATAGCAAGATTATACACATTATAAGTTTGAGTAGAAATAAGCTTGAAAATTGTGGACGATTTTCGACCATTAACGCTATATTTATACAACGAACTCAATAGTTAACTTTAAATGCATCCCGATACAAGTAAATTATGCGATTAAATTCCCAATCAAACGTTATTCTTCTATCCCTAAATTTTAGATATTTTCACCCTTACAGAACGGATACTATTGAAGATTTTAAGTGTCAAATAGTGAAGAAAAAGTTGGATTGAGTTGAATGATAAGACGGGAGTGATTGTAATTAGAAACTTAAAAAAAATAGAAAAAAAGGGATGTCAAAGAAGATTATATGTATGGAACTAATTGCTTACGTGAAAGGCAATTACTCCTTCCGTCCCGAATTGTTTGTTGCATTTTGGGGCTTCAACTTTTGAATAATAGTGATTTGATGGTGATATTAACAGATTCATTTCCAAAGTTGCTCTCCAAAATTTAAATTTGAATTTAGTATGAAATATAGATAAATGTAGGGATAACATTGAAAGAGGAGACCAAATATAATTCTGAATTTGGTAAGATGATAGTAAATATTTTGGAACATTTCTAAATGAGAAAAGCATGACATTTTTAATAATGGAAGGGAGAGAATTATTAGAATCTACCCCCTGCAACAATTAGTTTTTATTTTATTGTTTGGTTGGGACCCCCGGCATCTTGATTATTCAATCCTTTAACTTGGATTTATGAAAGCTTTCACCGGCATTCGGCTATATATTGTTCTCATTCCTGAAATCCCTCCCAAGTGCGCCCTCTCATTTGTACACCTTCTAAAAATGGCCTCAAACTCAACTGAGATACTCCACGAATTCTCTCCCTTATTGCGAGTATACAAGGGCGGCAGGGTGGAAAGATTAGCAGGGAAAGACATTGTAGCTGCATCAGTGGATCAAGAAACCGGTGTTGAATCCAAAGATGTGCAAATTTCACCAGAACTGGACATCTCTGCAAGGCTTTACCTGCCCAAGAAAGCCAAACAGGGAACAAAACTTCCTCTTCTGGTCTACTTCCATGGAGGAGGTTTTTTCGTCGAATCCACCTTCTCCCCTTTTTATCATCCGTGCCTCAATGCAGTAGTTGCAGAAGCTGATGTTGTAGCAGTTTCAGTAAACTATCGCCTCGCTCCCGAGCACCCTTTACCTACTGCTTTTGAGGATTCTTGGATTGCACTCCAATGGGTCGCTTCTCATTTAAACGGGGAGGGTCCTGAGGCATGGCTCAGGGGCTATGCTGATTTTGATCGGGTGTTTCTTGGTGGGGATAGCGCTGGTGGTAGCATAGCACACAACATGGCCTTAAAGGTCGGGCTGGAGAAGCTGAAAGGTGTCAATGTTGAAGGGATTTTTCTCAATTGTCCTTATTTTTGGGGGAAAGAGCCAGTTGGTAGTGAAGCCACAAGATTGGAGAAAAAGGGACACCTTTCTTTTTGGAATAAGTCCTATGTTGAGGCCGCTTGGCATTTTGTTTACCCAAATACCACAGGGCTAGATGATCCATTGCTGAATCCTGTGATGGAACCAAATCTATCCAGGCTAGGCTGCAGAAGGGTGCTGGTCTGTGTTGCTGAGCAAGATATTTTGAGGGATAGGGGATGGTTTTACAAAGAAGCATTGGAGAAGAGCGAGTGGGCCGGAGATGTGGAGGTTGTGGAGGTTGCAGGGGAAGATCATGTCTTCAATCTGTTCTTTCCCAAGGGAGAAAATGCTCTGTCTTTGCTGAAAAAATTGGCCAGTTTCATCAATGGGAATGGGGTGTAGATGCATCTTGTGAGTTTTGAGTGGATTATTAAAAAGGCCTTAATGTCAAGACAAGCTTCCTTTTAGAGGATGACTTATTATTGTTATTATTATTATTATTAATGATTCCAGACTGTGGTAGTAATGCTTTGAAAATACATATACATTATCCTTTAGCCTAGCATCATCCCACAATTTCAATGCATAAGCTAAGCTAGTGAAAGGTCAAGTCAATTGTTGTTGTCCCTTTATAATTTCTTTCTATATTAAATTCGTGCTTAATTTTCTTCTTCTTCTCTATTTTTTTCCCCTTTGGATTTAGGTTCTATTGAGGCTGGCCACACAATGACAAAGATACGTAGCTGGCCAGCTATATAAATATTTATTCCAATTCCATATGACCTTTTTTTTTTTAAAATTTTTCTTAGTTGTTCATATTTATTCTTTTGTAATTGGGAACGTGTGTTATGATGTCATTGTACCTTGTTTTGTTTCTGAATTCTAAAAGTATGATAGTACTGGAAGGATCATCGACAGAATATTCTTTTTCTTTTGTATGAAACATTGACCAAGATATTTTGAAGAAATAAAAACAATATTTAACATCATGACGACCAAAGTATATGCTAAATTAATTAACACAAGAAGAAGGAATTTATAATTTTTCTGCAATTAATTAAATTAGATTATAGATTCTTTGTAATACATGTGTCAGATAATTGATGAGTTGAAATAGAGGGATTGCACCCGTTACTTTGTACAAGTAATACTCAACTAGTATCTATCTCGTGGATTAGCATGGAATATTTTATATTCGATTAATTATGGATCAATAAATAATTCATTGACAGTATTTTTACATACTATTTATATTTACATCAAAAAAATTAAGAATTAAGTTTTGTTATACTGACAGTATATATATTGTTAGTTTTGAATGAATGACAACTATATAAAATTTGAATTTAAAATCTAATTTTTGCACGTGTTATGGATCCAATTATGTACTGTATACATTGTTAGTATATATAAGATTTATTTAAAAATTAATATATCTTAAACATTTAACTACCATATTAGTCCTTATAAACTTTATACGTAAATTTATACAATGCGGTAATTTTCATTAAATAGTCTAATATATAAAAGAGAAAAAGAAATAACATGTATTCTTGAAGATGGTTTTTACATTTTCTCATGATAATACACATACTTAAATTTCATTTTTTATTCAAGATGAAAAAAAGGCAGAAATCTATCTTTACATTAATAATTTATTACTTCTTATCAAACAAATGAATTTACCAATGTAACATTTAGCTTTGTACTAAACAAAGTTACCATATATGGATAAAAGAATAATTTACATTTATTAAATGAGATAAAAGTTGTTAGAAGAGAGAGAAATTATGACTGGTGGAGAGTTAGAAGCGAAAATGGGTAAAACCCAAATTTCCATTAACTCATTAATTTTTTTTCAATTTTTTTCTATAAAAAGAAGTCAATATTATTAATAAAGAAGCTCGAAATTGTCCAGCACGATTTGCATATTAAAGAAAGCTGATTTGACTAGTTGCACTAATGACATAAAATGCATAGAACATGTTACTGTTGTAAAACTAATAAACTACTATAGTATGAATGGAGATATTAGAGAAAGAAATAGAGAAATAGAGAATGATATTCTTATATATTAGAGAAAGAAATAAAGAAATAGAGAATGATATTCTTCACAAAGGGTGTCAATGTATCTCTATATATAGGTACTACAAGATTAAAGGTACATCAATCCTATTAAACACCTATTACTACAAAAATATGAAGAAACCTATGAAACGATTTCTCCACTACATGAATAGATTTATGGATGGTAACTTCTATACATAATATAGCCATAAATCATGAATTAATGCTCTTGGGAATACAAAAGGGCATCTACATTTTTAGTTGTTTCATAACACTCCCCCTTAGATGTCAATTACACAGAATATGCCTCATTAAAACCTTATTAGAGAAAAATCCATCGGGACAAAAACCCTAGTAAAGTAAAAAAGTACACTATTCCTGTGTATTAATTTCTCCCCCTGATGCAAACATCATTTGAGATCTTTTAATCGTCACATTTCAATATTCTTCACCAATTTCTCGAATATTGCAGTCAGCAATGCCTTGGTAAATAAATCTGCCAAATTATTATCTGATCGAATTTGTTGCACGTCAATTTCACCATTCTTTTGCAAATCATAAGTAAAAAACAATTTTGGTGAAATATGTTTTGTCCTACCTCCTTTAATATATTCTCCTTTCAATTGGGTTATACAAGTTGCATTATCTTTATATAATATAGTTAGAGAATTTTCTTTTTCGGAGGATAACCCACAACTCTTCCGAATATAGTGGATCATTGATTTTAACCAAACACATTCTCGATTGGTTTCATGAATTGCTATTATTTCAGCATGATTCGATGAAATGGCAGCTAATGATTGTTTGTAGATCGCCAAGAAATAGCTATACCTCCATATGTAAATAGATAACCGGTCTGAAATCTTATTTTATGCGAGTTAGATAAATACCCAGCATCAGCATGATCAATCAATTCAGGTTTGGATTTATTTGAATAAAATAAACCAAAATCAATTATTCCTTGGAGATAGCGAAAAAATATATTTAATACCATTCTAATGTCGTCTTGTGGACGAGAAACTAAATCTTGCTAATAAATTCATTGCAAATGATATATCAGGTCTTGTACAATTAGCAAGATACATTAATACATCAATTGCACTAAGATATGATATTTCAGAACCAAACGTCTCTTCATTATCCTCTCGTGGTCTAAAAAAATCTTTATTAGGATCTAGTGATCTGACGACTATTGGGGTACTTAATGTATGCGTGTTATCCATATAAAATTGCTTTAATACTTTCCGGGTATAAGTAGTTTGGTGGACAAAAATTTCACTTTTCAAATGCTCAATTTGTAAACCAAGGCAGAATTTTATTTTTCCAAAATTTTTTATCTCAAATTCTTTTTTCAAATATTCAACATTATTTTGAATCTTTTCAGAAGTTCCAATCAAATTTAGATCATCAACATTTACAGCAATTATCACAAAATTTGATCTATTTTTCTTGATAAAAACACATGGACATATTGGATTATTGGTATAACTTTCTTTAGTTGGACATTCATTGACGCGGTTATACCACATACGTCCAGATTATTTGAGACCATACAAAGACCTTTGTAATTTAATAGAATAAATATCTTTAGGATTTGATTTGCATGCTTCAAGCATGTTGAATATTTCGGAAATTCTCATATAAATATCATTTTCAAGATCATTGGTATAACCTTCTTTAGTTAGATATTCATTGAGACGGTTATACCACATACGTCCAAATTGTTTGAGACTATACAAATACCTTTGTAATTTAATAGAATAAATATCTTTAGAATTTGATTTGCATGCTTCAAGCATGTTGAATACTTTGGAAATTTTCATATAAATATCATTTTCAAAATTTTCATATAAATATGCAGTAACGACATCCATTAGACGTATATCTAGTTTTTCATGTACTACAAAACTCACAAGATATCTAAATGTGATAGCATCCACTACAGTTGAATACGTTTCATCATAATCAAATTTAAGCCTTTGTGAAAATTTTTGGGCTACAAGTCTTGCATTTTACCTTGCAATTTCATTTTTCTCACAAATACCCATTTATATCTTACTGACTTTACACCTTCAGGTGTTTGGACTACAAGCCCAAAAACTTTTCTTTTAGTCAGTGAATCCAATTCAGATTGGATCACATTTTTCTACTTTGACTAATTATTTCTACGTCGACATTCATCAATCGATCTAGGCTCATGATTCTCGTCCTCTGTCATAATATCAAGTGCTACATTATATGCAAAAATACTATCAATATTAATTTCTTTTTGGTTCCAACTTTTTCTTGAAGTGATAAAATTTATTAAGTTTTCTATAATTTCATTTTTTTCAAGAATTGGGTCTTTAGGAGCGACCTCTTCAGGAGGTTGAA
Organism: Coffea arabica; assembly: GCF_036785885.1. NCBI lineage: Eukaryota > Viridiplantae > Streptophyta > Magnoliopsida > Gentianales > Rubiaceae > Coffea > Coffea arabica. The sequence goes on along the minus strand of NC_092312.1, from coordinate 67,658,909 downwards.
TTTTGTCACTAATTGTTGATTTATCTACTCTTCTTTTCTTTCGAGAATTTTTATCTTTGGAACCAAGAGATCTCCCACGTTTTAGGCGTGTTTTAGACTCATTAGCACTTGTAATTTGTCCTTCAGGGACATCTATTTTAATCGGAACATTTTCAGCAGGAATATGTGATTTACTAACTCTTTTGGAATCACTAAATGCATCCGGTAATTGATTTACAATTTTTTACAAATGTATAATCCTTTGAATTTCTAATTCACATTCTTTAGTACGAGAATTAAGAAAATTCAATGATATTTTTTAAATAATTTTCTTTTTCGATTGATTTTTGTCTCCCCCTAATATCGAAAAATTTGATTCATCAAAATGACAATCTGCAAATCTTGCAGTAAATAAATCACCTATTAATGGTTCCATATATTTAATGATTGAAAGTGATTCATAACCGACATATATCTCTAATCTTCTTTGAGGGTCCAATTTACGGCGTTGGGACGGTGCAATTAAAATATAAACCGCACAACCAAATATCCATAAATGAAAAATATTGGGTTCATAACCAAAAGTTAATTATATGGGAGAATAAGTATGATAACTTGTCGGCCTAATTCTCACAAGTGTTGCTGCATGTAATATAGCATATCCCCAAATAGATGAAGGAGTTTAGATCTCATCAACAATGGTCTAACAAATAATTGTAGCCGTTTAATGATCGACTAGATAATTTTGTGTGTGAACATAAGTTACAGGATATTCAACAGTTAGTCCAATGAACCTATAATAATCGTCAAAAGCATGTGACGAATATTCACCAGGATTATCTAGAAGAATTTTCTTTATTGGATTATCTGAAAATTGTGCTTGCAATTTAATTATTTGAGCAAGTAATCTCGCAAACGCCAGGTTGCGAGTAGATAATAAATATATATGTGACCATCTAATTGATGTATTAATTAGCACCATAAAATATCGAAATGGTCTACATGGTGGATTTACAGGTCCACATATATCACCATGAATTCGTTCTAGAAATGTAGGGGATTCGGTCTCAACTTTAACTTGTGATGGTCTAATAATTAATTTTCCTTGAGAGCAAACAACACAAGAGAATTCATTGACTTTTAATACTTTTTGATTTTTCAATGAGTGGCCATGTGAATTCTCAATTATTCGTCTCATCATTATAGATTCGGAATGTCCGAGATAATTATGCCAAACCATAAAATCATTGGGATGAGTAGACTTTTGGTCTACTAGGTGATGAATTTCAATTGCACTAATTTGTGTATAATATAAACCAGAAGAAAAAGAAGATAAATTTTCTACTATGCTTTTTTGCCCAAAAATGATACTTGTGATTAATAAAAATTCACCATTTGTCTCAGTCATTGTCTCGATATGATATCCATTTTCGTGGATATCTTTAAAACTTAATAAGTTTCTTCGAAATTTCGGAGAGAGTAGTGTATTATTTACAATAATTTTAGTCCCTTCACGGGAAAATAGAGTGGCTTTTCCGGAACGTTCAATCAATTTTACACTACCACTAATGATATTAACATTTGTTTCTCCCATTTTCAAACAAGAAAAATATTTTTTACTTTTCAATATGGTATGCATAGTAGCACTATCAATGAGACAAATGTCATCATTACCATTATTTAATCCCAAATATTTGACATCCATTTCTTCTTTAGGAAGAAAATTTCAAACAAAAATAAATATTAATAAAGATGTGAAAATAAGTATTCAATGGATAGAAAATTACATGAAAGATATAAAGCATCATAAAAATATCTAAACAATCATGGGATATTTGTTGACATCTTCAGAATGATCAAAAAATCAGCTACATCGAGATGTGTCATATCGGTATCATCACCATCATCATAATTATTCTTTTGATCAATGAAATTTATCTCAACACTTTTATCTTTCTTTTTCAATGATACTTGATAGAGGTCAACAAGATGTTCAGTCGTACAACAAGTACGGGACCAATGACCTACAATACCACACTAGTAGCATTTTTCTTCATAAACCTTTTTTTTTCTCCATTTTTCTAATCGTAATTATTTTTCTTCTTTTGAAAAATATTTTGTTATTTGCTACGGTTATAATTTTCACAGGGCACAAATCTACTACGAACACGTCCACGATCTCGACCAGAATTTTGAAATTGAGTTGCATTCGCTTCAGGGAATGGACTTGCACCAGTTGGTCAGGACTCATGATTTTTCAGCAATAATTCATTATTTTGTTCAATCAAGAGAAGACATACGATAAGTTCAGAATATTTTTTAAATCTCTTCTCTTGATATTGCTGCTACAGGAGCATGTTAAAGACATAAAAAGTAAAAAATATCTTTTCTAACATATCTTCATCAGTGACTTTTTTGCCACATAATGATAATTGAGAAGTAATTCTGAACATGACTGAATTATATTCATTGACAGATTTAAAATCTTGTAGCAGTAAGTGAAACCAATCATATCGGACTTTTGGAAAAACGACCAACTTTAGGTGGTCGAATCTTTCTTTCAAATCTTGCCAAAAGACAAGAGGACCTTTGACAGTAAGATACTCTATTTTTAATCCTTCATCTAAATGATGACGAAGGAAAATCATAACTTTGATACGGTTTTGGTTTGAGGATTCATTTTTTTCAATAATAGTATTACCAAGACCCATTGCCTCAATATGAATTTCGACATCCAATGCCCATGATAAAAAATTTTTTCCAAAAATATCAAAAGGTACGAACTCTTGTTTTGTAAGATTAGCCATAAGAAATTAAAATAAGTTTTTGAGTTAGAAATTTACTTCAGAAGTCACTTGAAGAGATACGGGCAGAATTTCGGCAAAATCTTGTGTTTCACTTTTGTTCAAGGTAGAGCTTTCGTTTTTACCTTTTGTTTAAAAGTAGAGACTTGTGCTGATAACATGTTGTAAAATTAATAAACTACTATAGTATGAATGGAGATATTAGAAAAAGAAGTTGAGAAATAGAGAATGGTATTCTTATATTCCAACAAATACAAAAGTCCTCACAAAGGGTGTCAATGTACCTCTATATATAATTACTATAAGAATAAAGGTACATCAATCCTATTAAATACCAATTACTACAAGAATATGAAGAAACCTATAAAACGGTTTCTCCACTATATGAATAGATTTATGGATTGTAATTTCTATACATAATATGACCATAAATCATGAATTAATTCTCTTGGAAATACAAAGGGTCATCCACACTTTTAGTTGTTTCATAACAGTTACAAATATATCTGATTTGAAAAATCATTAGATTTAACATAGTTACAAAACAAAAAAGATTACACAATAAATCACAAGCCATCAAATCTAACCAATTGCACGAGTTGCTCCATAAATATCTGTGCATGTCTATTCCCTTAGATATGTTATCCAACTAGTTTAACTTCAAAATTGATGTTGAGATCTAATGAGAAGATTTAAGAAATTCCAAATCTAACATATAGATAAAGACCCAAAAAATTCCAAATCTAACATAGAGATATGAAAAAACTCTTAGATCTAAGAAAAAATAACAAAAACTAAAACAAACCTCCAACTAGAATAGTTTAGGAAAGAAGAAAACTCTCACTAGAATACTTGAAAAGATTTTGTTAAATATAAAATAAAAACATATATATATATATAGAGAGAGAGAGAGAGAGAGAGAGAGAGAGAGAGAGAGAGACCTTGGCTTAATGCCAAAATCTCCCTCCTATGGAGGAAGAATAGTGGAGAGAGGGTCGAGAGTAGAGAGAACATTGTTTGGATTTTTTTCAATTAAGCATGCCATTTAGGAGAACAAAATGGTTGATTAAAAAAAATGCTTTCATATATATATATATATATATGTATATATATTGTGGTATAAAAATGACATCTATATGGGGGTTGGAGTGATAATCATTTATGGAACTAATTCAAACGTTCAAGTAAGACTAAGATTATGTATCACATAAAAAATCCAAAGGCAAAAAGGGAGCGACAAAATTATTTCATGACTGATAGTAAGAGACATGTACTGCAAGTCACCAAATTACTATATTAGATTATAGGTTTAGTCGTACATGCCTTAAACTAGTGCAAAAGAGCTATATTGGCGGTGGATGCTAGGTTGGTAGCAGCATAGGATTTAGCGATGCTTTGCTACTTGAGCTAACTAGATAGGAAATTGGTTACTGGGTTATTGTTTTTCTTTTCAGATCTTTAAGAATTGAGTGAAACTACAAAGTTAGTTTTGTGGACCTTGGTGGACTGCTTCAGTTGCAACTTTTAGTCTTGATATGTAATGATTTGTTTGGATGACTTTTATATATTAAAAGTGTATACACTATCACATTAGATTTATGATGTATGTACGAAAGTTGGATTTCAAATTCAAATTTTATATAATTGTCATCCATCCAAAACTAATAGTGTATATACTATCAGTGTATGAAAGATTAATTTAGACGACTTTTAGTTACAAATTTTAGTCATGACATGTGCATGACTTTAAACAGCATAATCTTGCGCTTTTTTTAACCACCAAAAAATTTTTTTAAAGGAATTTTGAGGAGGAGGAGATCAATTAACAATACTCCAAAATTAGGCCAGGATCATCAACTTCTAGTTGAACAGGTGAATCCTCCAAAATTAGAAACAACCTGGAAGGCCCAAGAAAGTGAGAAGAAGAGAAGTTGATGAAGTTAGAAGTGCTACATCTACAAGAAAAGAACTAGCTGTGCACTGTATGAAGTGTTTTAGGCTAGGATATAATTCTAAGACTTGTAAATTCCCAGTCCATCCAAAGTCCAAGTTTTATAAGGTAAATTGTAGTAGTTAATTTGTAATCAGTGTTACCATATCTTTTCTATTTTTTCTAAATCTGTAGTTAATTTGTTACTGTTAAAATAGGCACCTGGTAAAACTAGTGATGCTGGAAATGAAAGTAATGATGTTGCAAATGAAACGGATATTGCTAGAAATGCAACAAGTATTGGATCTGTCTCACAACAGGATTCAGTGTCATAGGTACTATTAATGATGCTGATTATTACTTTGTTAACTGCAATTTACTAACTTAAATCTATCTATTTATGTAGCCCTATGGAACTTCTGCTACTGAACCAGTTTTAGATACTAGAAGATCAGCTTCTGCTGTTGAACCTATTTTGGATACTAGAAGATCAACTAGAGTTAGAAAACTTGTACCAATAGTTGCAAGTGTGCTAGAAAATTTGAGGGCTAAGAGAGCTAAACGTGTTTGATGACCATTGGTGAAGGAGCTGAAATTGCTGAAATTAAACTAAGTTATTTGTCTTCAATGCTTTTTGTTAATAGTTTTTGTTGAATCTCGGTGTCTGCTAGACTTTTTGATTAGGTACTTATGTACCTTATTTTGTTTTGTAAAAACTGGTTGATGTATTACTAGATTTTTGTGAACTTCTGGACAGCTATATTGTCAAATGAATCCAAAGTTCAAACTATGAGTACCAAAGCAAGTTCATGCCAACTGGAAATCTTGTTTGCCCATTTATATCAATTGACTACCAAAATAGGTTCATTCATTCATTGAAGACAACAAAGTAATCCATTTGAAGACAACAGGTCCAGATTTACAGCATTTTCATAGCCATAATTCATCTGATATATTTTCACTTGAACATCAAAATGAGAAATGATAGCATAGATATAGCAAAACAAGCACCCACACAAATCTTCATGACTCCTAAGGTTTCTTCAATGTTTTTCATTTTCCTCAAACATAAACCACTATCCATGCGCAAGCCTTCCAAATCTGAACCATCAATACTTGATTCTCCACTAAAGATTTCTCTAGTTGTAACATTCAAATCACTGGTGTAATTTTGTCTTATTCTCCTTGTTGGATTGCACCATGAGAAAAATTCACAAGTTTTTGTCGCACAAACAAAATATAGCCTTCCTTTTGAAGGTTTGTTGGATTCAACAATGTTTACCACTATTTTCCTCCCACATGCACAATGCAGGTATTGGTGCCTTAGATCTTGAGTGCTTCCACCAACACTGCTTGAGCATGGCATCTAGAGTTTATTGAAAAAAAAATTAATAATCCATTCAAGTTATATCTCAAGAAAAAGGAAATGACTGCACCTTGATATTATAATTCACCTTTAGATCTCCTTCTTTCTAAATCTTGGTTTGGTTTCTTCAGTAAATGTATTGCCTTCACTAAGATTCAAGGGAAAGTGTTCTTTCATTTCATGGAAAGAGATAAGGAGTACAGATCTGAGACTTTATTGAGTGAGTTAAAGTGGTCAGGAGTAATATGAGAATATTTCTTAATGCTACCAGTAGTACAATCACATATATAGCGTTTTTAAGCCACTAATTGTCACGATGGGTGCTTTCCATCTGCTTGACACTTCAACCCAAATCACAAGGGGTTTATGTATAGCTTTTAAAATCATTTTTTGGTTAAGTGGTTTTTCTAGAAACCAAAGGGGGATAAAATGTAATTTGCCCTTTTTTTTCCATTGACTTAGCATAAAAAAAGGCCTCCAATGTTTTCAGAAATTCACGGTTTGTTGAAATTGATTATGCATCTCTCCATTTTGTAAACAAGTTTCTTAGCATCCCAAAACTGTAGGAACAAAATGCATATAATGATCTCGGTAAAAATTGAGACAGAAAGAAGGTGCATTTTTGAACACTAGATATTCGTAGAAAGTTGAGATGAAGTTCATAATCTATGAATAGAGGTGTTTCCATTATGTAACATAATAGGTAATAGATGCAAATCTTTATTGTGCGGGTGTAAATAAGAAATTTTGAGTTTAAGTTCTCTCGCTTATAGAAAAAAATAAAGATAATAAATCTAATGAACTTCAGAAGAAACCTTGAATACACTCAAGGAAACGTTGATGAATTCAAGTGACAAAGTGTTTATTGTGATAAAGTATATCAAAAGCTTGACAAGAATGAAATACAACCACCCAAATTGTGCCTGCAAAAAAGCTAGTAGAAAAGTATTAGAAAAAGTTAAATAATAACTTAAGAGAACTATTTATTAATTACGAAATACTAAGAAAACTTCTCATGCAGCCAACATAGCATCATGCCCAAAAACAAACTTCGCATGCAACCGACAACGGATCCGGTTGAAAACTATATTGTCACGTATAAAAGTAGGAAATAATAATAAAAACAAATTAAAATATTTAAACAGAATTATGATGACTATCCAAATTTTGGACCCTAAAAAGTTTTGGGCAACTATATGGAGGGGCATAGGCTTAGGGTGTTTTGACAAAATTAAAGTCTGAAACTAAAATATAAAATTTGAAGTTTGAATTCATTAATTTATTGAATAGTTAAGTACTAAATATGATACATTTGAGCTTACATCACATTAAGTGATAATTGAATAACTTATCTATTATTTTTTGAAATTAAGTTTTGTCTAAAAAATTCAGTGCTATTTAATTAATTCAAATACTCTATTTTTTGTTATCAAACGCAATTGAACATATCATTTGAACCCATTAATTCAGATGTTCTATTTTTTGGGTTCCTTGTTCTACATCAGATCATCGAACACCTTTTTGGTGAAAATCATTAATCAGTCTGACTTCTAAAATGTCAATTTTAGGCTTTATAGACACCGTTTACGCATAATGAACTAATCGTAATATTATTGTTACTTGCATGGTACCAACTACAGAGGAAAGAAGGAGATCATAGGGTGACCTGCATTCGAAGAGTCCCATCGATTCGAATTGCAGATTTTCCTAGGGAACTATTCGACCATGGTGAAAGTCAGATTATGGCCGGCGGAGCTCTAGAAGTTATTCCTGTGGCAGCCAAGGCAGATTTATCTTCTATTGAGCTGTGCCTATGAACTGGAGTCCCAACTCCCAAGTCATAGACAGTCTCAAGGCAGAATTGCCTCATTTACTCCGTAGGCCTAGCAATACCTTCTTTCAAGATGAAAAACAGCAGCAACAACAACTATATTGCATGGTTAGATGCTCAACCTTGCTAGAGCCTCCGTATTGTACATTGCTCGAGGGAGCTTTCTATCTGCATCCGACGAGCAGTTGGCTGAGATAATTGCTGGAGTTCTTGACAGTGGAATTAGATTCTTTTGGGCGGCAGCCCGCGAAGACATATCTATGTTTCAAGCAAGTTGTGGTGATACTGGTAAAGGACTAGTTGTGCCTTGGTGCGACCAACTGAAAGTATTGTACCACTCACCCCTCAATAGGTGGATTCTGATCTCATTGCGGGTGGAATTCTGCTAAAGAAAGTGCATTTGCTGGCGTTCCAATACTTACATTCCCATCAGCATGGGATCAGTACACAGACAGCAAGCAGATCGTGGAAAACTGGAAAATTGGTTGGAGGGTAAAGAGAGACGATGGAGTTATGGTGAGAAGAGAAGAAATTTCCAGGATTTTGAAGAGATCTATGGACTTGGAATGTGATGAAGGGAAAGAAATTAGGAGAAGAGGGAGATCTGCCAACAGGCAACAGCAGAAGGTGGATCTTCTGAACTTGAGATTAAAGCTTTCCTCGAGGACATAGCAAAATTCCCAGAGTTCTTAGGACGCAATTGCAGATTCTTTTTTATTTCATCTCAGGATCATAATATGACCACTGTACGATGGTGAAAAGCAACAATCTTGCAAAAGATTAGAAAGCTAAGAACATATAGACAAAGCTTAAACTAGAGATCATATAGATTGCAGAAGTCCTGGATAGAAAACACTATGAGAGTTAAAATCGACCTCCTCCTCCTCATTCTGCCATATATCGACAAAAAATCACTGAATTTGCTAATTTCACGAACTTATCACTTCAAATCATGCTTTGATAAATCAAAACTACTGAATTCTACTAGAAGAAAAGAACATATAATTTGTAATTAAATATTAAAATTACTTTTGAACTTGATAATTTAGAAGTTCTGAATAGCAAGCAAACTTAATCTCCAAATACATAGGCTGCTGCAAAGCATGCGACTTTTCATTATTCTGAAGTCATCTTTTTACCAGGAATCTGATTTATTAAATCATTTATAACAGCATCGACTAGAAAACTATTCTATTCACTAACAGATTACGTAACAAGCAAGAAACTTGGATAAAAAGTCTTACCCGAAAAAAAAAATGAAATACCAGCCACACAGCAATATTTAATAAAGTAAAATTGTAAATGGGAATTTAAATTTGATGTTCTTTGCCGAATAAAAATCAGCAGAATATCTAGCTCATACAAAACTAGTCAAAATTGCCCGAAGAATTACCTCTTTGATTGGCTCAAAGACGAAAAAAAAATACTCAACAGTCAAAAATTAACCAAAGAGGTAACCCTTTCAGATGAAGGAAATATTAAAATTGATATTGCTGACAAGAGGAAGAAGAAGGGTTGTAAGTTAAGGGCTGCGGTGAATGGTATTCAGGTCCAAAAGCTTGCGGTGGCAGTGGACACAACTGAGGCAGACTGCCTCCATCAAACCGGTGAGGCGCAAGCGTAGTGGATTGCATCGATGGTCCTGCAGAGAAATTCATGCCTTGTATCAATGGTAATCCAGATAAATTCATGCCCTGAATCAATGGTAATTGAGGGAAATTCATGACTTGCAATTGAGGCATCACGCTCAACATTCCAGTTTGATAATTACTGCTGTCAAACCAGGGAAATTGATGAGGGAATTGAACGTTGGGAAATTGAACATTATGGATTCCTAAGTTGGATAAATTGATTCCACCGCCAAAATTATTAGAACTGTTGAAGTTGAACTGCATAGGAACATGTTGGACAATCTCCTGATTAGCTGATGCTCCTCCCAATAATCTCATCTCAGAATTGTCTGAAGAATTACCAAATATTTGTGGGTTTTCAAACAAATTTTGTTTGAACATCGTTTCCAAAGAGGGGACACTCTGTTCTGGTGCTGCACCTAATTGGGGTTTTCCAGTGCCTTGGGAATCTGATGCTTCTCCCACCTCCGGCACGTTCCAAAATTCAGTAAAATACTTCTCGTGCAGTATTTCTTCTTCACCATAAAAATAAGCAACTTCCTTACCCTTATTTTCACTCAAGAAACCCTTTTTCTTCTCCAAAGATTCAAGCTTTGAATTAATCACTTTTACAATATCTTCAGCAAAGGCCTTTGATGAACTATTTTCCCCCTTCTCCTCTTGTTTTCCGCAGCCGTTGTTGGAACCAAAATCTTCATCAATCTTAGCCTTTTCTGCCGCATTAACAACAGCCTTTTCAACCTTGACACTTGATTGAGAGAACCTCTTGATCTGGCAGCCTTTCTTGGCAGCCAAATCTTTGTACATGGCTATGATTTGTCGCACATCATCAGGGTTTCTAGGCCAAGTCTCAACCTGCCCACTTGGTCCAACAACAACGATGCAAGCCTTGATACCACACAACACAGATAGTTCCATTGTCTTCTTCTTAATACACTCTTTTCTTTTCTTGCAACGCAAGCTTTCAACTTTGGTGCCATGCTTCGTTTTCTTGGAACACGAGCTTTCGGCCTCGGTGGCCTGCTTGTCTTCGTTCATCATGGAATTGTGCTCTAGGTTAGTGCTGGCCACCATGGCTGTTGCTTGCTTTCTAATATTAGTAATTGTCACTTGAGCAACGGCTGAACTTGGGATTGGGACATAAATAAGGTGACAAAGAGTGTAGTTTCCTAAGATGAAGTAACAGGAATTTTTAGGAAATTTTAATGAGCTTTCAGGCAATATTTTTTCTTTCCTGCTATAGAAACTTGACAAAATTCCATTGTCCCTTCATCCTTGAAAAATTTTTCTTTTTACTCTAAGCCTTTCAATAGTTTTTATGATATTTTTAGGTTGATTTACTAGATTTAACTTCTTATTGGATGTTTTGAGTACTACGTATTATTCTCTTACAACTTTATTTTTGTCTCATGAAAATTCTCTTAACAGACATTATGGATGCTCAATATTACCTATTATCCCCTTAGAACTTTATTTGTTGTCTCAAGAATTAAAAAAAAAAACTTAATAAACATTTTGAGTCATATAACTGCCTTATTATGTTTTGCACAATTTGACTCTTGCCATTATTTTGTTGAAATCACAAATTGTGGTGAGAAAGAACTTACAAGTACAGAAATTAGGTTTAAAATCTTTTATTTTGAGGTGCTATTAGATACTGAGGCTGAATAGTTAAGCAAAACAAAGAAAAAAAAAAGAATAAAGGAAATTAACGCGGATCGTAATTTTAAGATGACACAAGTAGAATAACAATTTCCTATGAATAAGTTCCTCCCGTCCTCCCCTTCAACCACCAAAAATTCAGAGTCCACCATCACATAAAGAATATGCTCGATGAATTACTGCTTTCATGTGGAATATGTTAACGTTTCTTCTGTTCATAAATGCAAATGAGCACGTAAGGTTAGGAGGAGCAAAAAGATGTAAAAGGACTAGTGAATCCATGCACTATTTATGTCAAACTTCTACCCAATATAGAACAGCTATAAGTACTCTCCACATTGACAAGCATTCAGCCAATGACCGACACTATTTTAGTTGCATTCTTACAATGGAGAGATTTGGACTATAGTGTTCCCATTTGTCAAAAACCAGATGTTCACTCTAATTTAGCATCTGAACTTGACAAGTGATCAGAAAGCTGAACCACAATAAGCATGAAAATCTGAACTTTTAGTATAACTAAAATCCTGTAACAAATTATGATTAACATCTGCATCTGATGTACTGGGATCACAGTGCAATTCATTCAGCATAATCATAATTAATGTTGTTAAAGGCACCTTCAGCATTGCAACTCCTCTGTACGGGATTTCTGCAATTTTCTCCAGTGAGAAAGTACCTCACAAGAACAACACTACTGCAGCTGAATTTTAAGACCATCTTTCCCACTTTTCTCTGTCACCTTGGCAGAGTTGAGTTTCCTATCAGCTTTCAGAGACAACTCTGCCTGGGATGTTTTGAACAGAATCAAACTCTTTCTTTTGTATTGCCAATTCTAAAATTCTTCTCTTAAAGTCCCAAGTTTCTGCACTTCTCCAGCTTTTACCCTTTCAAATCAACCCGATCTGCCCCTACTTCCATTTGATTCAGAATCAAATTAAGCTATTTAATATGACTCTACCCTTGAAAAGCAATATTTTCCAGTTTTTCACCAACAAAATTTCGAATAGTAGCAAATTTGTTTTGTGCCAATTCTACCTTTTGCAAAAGCTCTAGGATCAATTTTTCTTTTTCATCCAGTTTCTTAAACCTCTTCTCAACCCACTTTCTCCTTGAAATGAGTTCTTCAGAATTTTTACTTGCTGATTCTTGAACAGGCTTCAAGTCCGTCTCCCCAGACTCAAGTTCACCGAAGAATCCACTGATAGAATTCTGGATCATTTTTACATGGCCTTCAAAATCCTTCCATTCAAGCATCACGAAATCCATCACGCTTTGGAGGTTGTTTTTCTTTTCTTCAATGAGCTCCACAGCATCAATCTTATCCACAACACCAATAATCTCAGTTGGACTACTTTCTACAGTGAGGGGAGATTTTACTGACACCTCTATTTCTTGGTTATTGCCCACTTGCAGATCCATCTGGTGCGTTTTCAGTGCTGACAAGTTTACACCATCATCAGTTGGCACAGGTGCATATACAGTTGCTTCAGCATTTGGTAGCGAAGCATCCTCTCCCAGAATTTCTTGTACATGCACTGGCAAATCACCTAGCAGTCTCAACTCATGTTTTCTCAAATCTTCTCCATTCTTTTGCGAGCTTTTCTCTGTGAATGTCAAATCTTCTTCTTCTTCTTCTTCTTCTCCTCCTTCAGGGATAAATGTGAGCACATCTTCAGCTGTTTCTTTAAATGGTATTTCAGTATCCAAATTATTATTCACCCATTTTTGTACACCCAGGTCATTTTCATTCTCAAACTGATTAAATGACTGCTGCTGAACCAATGATTTCCCAGCCCTGGCTCTTTTCACTCCCACAGTTAATTTGCTCCTTCTGTTCCCATTCAATAAAATATCCTCTGATCTACTACAATCATGATGCACCGCTGTGCTACTTTTACCACAGAGAAGTTCACCCACATTTACTACCCTGCTTTGGAAGGTCAGAGGTATATTGGATATTGCAGCAAGCACAGCCTGAACAAGTAATATTCATATCTCAGCATTCAAAACTGAAAATTTTCTAGCTACTAAAAACATCAGCATGTCTTGCTGACATGCTAACATAAGATTCAATTACAGCATAGATTTCTTGCTATCTCATATCAACTCACAAGACTATCATCACAAGAAATCATATTCAAACAGAAACTAGGATGTATATATTATAATACCGCAACATCTACAAAGCCGCTGTTTGCTAATCTGACAAATAGCTCATCGCGCAAATCAACGACATCATGGCATGTGTTGACATTATCATCAAACTGTGCCTCAACCTGTAATGCATCAACTGTAACAGTTAACAACATAGAAATGATAATCTCAAACAAGCTTTATTTGATTGCAGAAGACATATGACTATGCAATTACTTACTACCTTTCCAAAACCGTACTGCCTGTGGGTATTCATCTCTATGTTAATTCTTTCCTGGATTACACTATCAGTCCACGCCTTCACACGTGGCATTGTCCTAGGTACATGGTGATTTAGGATGCTAACACGGTCCAGATAGAATACCTATCAAACATATTACTATTAGCATACCGTCCAACCAATAACATATGAATTATGAAAAGCAAATTGCAAATTAAACATTTTCCTATTAATTAATTGCATCAACTGTAGAATTGACAACACTTGCCATCAAGAAAAAAATACATCCTCCAACATATTTTCTTCTTTTTAGCTGGAAATCTTGTAACTGCGAGCATAGCTTGATGCGAACATACTCTGCCCAATTCATATTTCTAATTTCTTCAACTGAATGCAAACATCTCCAGAGTTTCGTAGTATGTTCAGCCCTTTTGCTTGGGGCCAGCAAGCATCCGCACACAAATATCACAAACTTCTTCTTAAATTCTTCCCCTGATTCCATACTAATCAACTCCTCAAGAAGATCAATCCATTTGTACCTTCTTGGAATAATATCTACCTCCTCTTCTGATGCATCCTCATCTTCTTTTGGAATCGGCCCATTACCGGGAATCCCTAGTGTGATTTCTACATCACGCGCTGTGACCTGTAGGATCTGTCCTCCATCCAACTGAATATGGCATTGGGAGGGATTGAAATGTTGGATCAACCATGTAAGCAAACAGGATGGCATTGAATGGCATTGTATCTCTAATAGGCCACCAAAACCTATCTCTCTGATTGCTTCCTTTTTGATGTCATCTAGTTTAGAAACCAGTTTCAACAACTGGCATGGTGAGGATCGGATGGTAATTTCCTACATATAATTTAACAAATGTTTATCACTCTCTGTATTTAATCAGACAATGCCAAAACAATTTACATATACCATATGATCAATGCAATTAAAATTACAACTTCTTACTCGCTTGGCTCTGTCAAAACTGGTACTCTTGCCTAGTTTTTCGATGCTTTCTTTGTAAATCTGCAAGTCCTCTTTATATTTATTCATCAATTGTGCCTTCTCAGCCTCACTAAGTTTTTCCCATGCTTGTTTGGCACTTGCATTCCCCTGTTTAGAACCGTAAATTATGGAGATTCATTATGAATCATTCCACATATAAGATCTCTTAGTCATAGCATTAACCGGATGATTTTATACATAGCTTCCATATAGTTTTTCATTACATGCAACCCCAAAACCAAATTACCTTGCTACCGCAAACTCCAGCTCCATTTTGACCTTTGAGATTCTCAAAATGCTGCTTCCTGTCCATAGAAACAGTAACTATCAGCATCAGTTTATGATATTTTTGTTTCGGTAAACATAGCCACCATGGCATACAAATCCTAATCACCTAAACAGAATAAATGGATGGATTGGTCGCTTGGGCTTGGTGATATCTTGGTCTTCCTCTCCCCTTCTAGTCCTCTGTTGACCTTTTTCATGAAATTCCTTTAGCTTTCTTTTGCGTGGCATGTTGCATATCCTTCAATATTAAACGCTGTCAACATATTACCAAAGTATTAACATCATTACTTTCCATGCGTATGTAACTGCAAATAACTGTCAATCATCAATCTAAATATGCCCATCATCAGATACAAGTATTCTACCACCTTAAGATAAATATACAAATAACTATTCAACAGATCGTATTAGAGAATTCATAGGTATGTAATGGTCCACCACCATATGTGCTTCATGCTATGTATCTTTCAGCCAATTTGGCACTTTCATTTTGTTATTCTAAGACACAAATTTTTGTATATGCTATTCTTATCCTCATTCAAGGAAACACAGCCTACCTGCTAACTCAATCACTTTTTAATCAGCATAACTGTGTTGAAAAGAATATGTAAATTTTCACATGACAGATGTACAATTCCAACTGATATTCTACATTCTCAAAATACATTTTGTCCTTCCTCAATATTAAACACTGTCAACAAACTTACAACAGTATTAACATATGTAACTGCAAATTACTGTCAACCATCAATATAAATTTGCCTATCATCAAATACAAGTAGTCTACCACCTTAAAAAAACATCTTCAACAAATTGTATAAGAGAATAGATATGTATTGGTCCACCATATGTGACTCATGCTATGTATCTTTCTGCAAATTTGGCACTTCCATTTTGTTATTCCAAGACTCAAATTTTTGTATATGATATTCTTATCCTCATTCAAGGAAACACAGCCTACCTACTAACTGAATCACTCTCTAGTCAGTATAACAATGTTGAAAAGAATATGTAAATTTTCACATAACAGATGTACACTTTCAACTGATATTCTACATTCTCAAACTACATGTTTGCAAAAACACCAGCTAATATAATGTACAATCAGCATTCTCTATTACGTCTGAATTTAGTTTATTCATTGAAAGGAAGGATACTGATTCATATAAGTTAGGAAAATTTCTCGAACACATTCATCCCGTTACCAATCCTCACAACACTAAAATACACCATTAGACAGTGAGAGTATGGCCTTTTGGGACCAATCACATAGTTGTATGATTTCATCTACTGGATATATTTTAACATATATTCTTAGCATGCCATTATCCAAAAAAGACATTTTAAATTTACAATTAACCATTGTATATTTTTTGAACTGATATTGTCCATCCCCAAACTTCAAAGATTTTTTCGAAGTTCTTGAACAGCTACTGTTGGATTAAAAAATCACATACTTCAACCACACCAAAAAAACAATTTCAGCAGAGCAGATATACAAAGGCAAAAAATAAAAAATAAAAATCTGAAATATGCCAAAAACCTTCTCTGGATTAGAGATTTAACACCCACGTACAAATTCAATCCACCAGAATATGCAATTTCTTGATTACTAAAGTATCAGGTCATTTCGCGATTACTATCTCTTACCTTGCCAAAAACACGACGATCACAATTCTGCAACTGAACAATTGGATTGCTGACCGGGTTTTGCTTGTATGGATTGATGATCACCAGATTAGTCCGCAGATGTTAGGATCAATTGGCTGGCAAGCTTGAGATGGGTTTTTAGTTTTCTTTCGAGGGTTGCTTCTAACTTTCAGAGAAATGGTGAGATTTTGGCTGATTGGTACGATTCATGGCATGAAAGACTTCCGCCGGTGAAGGTTGAGGTGAAGGGGAATATTAGTACGAGGATAGCCGACTAATAAGACTTTAACGTGTAATATTTTTTTTTTTTCCGACATAGGATGTCCGGATCAATCCTTACGGAATTGGGTTAATCCCTGTTATTCGCACTTGAGATTCTCGGTGACATGTTTTCTATGCCAATTCAATGTCACTAATAATATTGTGTCAAGTGTCATGTTATTATTTACTCTTGTGTTAAATCAAGTCAAATTAAATTATTAAAAAATTAAAATGTAAATAATAACATGACACTTGGCACAACATTATTGATGGCATTGGGTTGGCACAGAAAATATGTCACCGAGGATCTTAAGTGTGTTATTCGAGCCCGACGCCCCAATTCAGTCCGAACCAACCCAGCCCGAACACGTTTAACGTGTAATTAAGTAGTTGTACTTTTTATTGAATTCTTGGAGTCTTACACATTAGACCTCTTTTGGACCGTTGATGAGGTCAACATCTAATGGCTCTTAATAAGTCGCCTTTGTTCCGTTTTTTGTTGTTGTTCTTGATCAGTATTGGACATTTACGTACTACCTCAGTCTTATCGAAAGTAGGCCTGTCAATAGGCCAATCCGAGCCTAGCTTTAACAGGTTCAAATCCGACTCTTATAGTAGTATTACTTTCGAATTTCGAGTAATAAGGTTTGGATGGATAAACGTGAGATTCATTCTTGCCTCACAAAATATTCGAAACGTGGGACTTATTCGAATTTAGTTCAAAATTATTTATTGTTCTTTAATTTTTTTTAATATAATTACGTTAACTATTAAGTTCTAAACTTAATTTAACATCCATAAGATCACAAAATTAAAATTATATGCAAATCAAGTTCATTAAAAAGTACATAAATCAAGAAAATTTTAATAATAACTAGTTTTTGGGCCCTGCGCCAGCCTGTGTTGGGGGTGATGGATTTTGTTGTGTGATTGGGTGGATTTTGTTGATGGAAAAATCAAGACACACCTCGAAATTAGCAGAATTACCATCGAAACTGACTCATGGTATTTGTGTGATTGGGAGGATTTTGTTAATAGAAAGACCAAGACACCCCACGAAATCAACAGAATTACCACTAAAACCGGCCCATGGTTGTACTGTAGCAAATGGGCGTTCCCCCTTTTATATATTTAAGATATATTCAATTAGTTCAAAGTATATAAAAAATAATAATAAAACATGATCAACAGTCACTATATTTTCAAGGGATAATTGTAGAAACCTCCCCTGAGATTTCTAACACTTGCACTGACCTCCCCTGTGATTTGAAAAATTGCACTAACCTCCCCTGAACTTACTAATCCTTTGCAAATTCAGTCCAAATGATTAAAATATTATTTTAGGGAGTGAAATTAGAATTTTGTATCAGATTTGCTCTTTGTGCTACATGCCCAATGAATGACAAAGTACTACAAATCAATTAATAATTAATAAAGTTTAAGGGGTGTAGTTTATGGGCAAATACACATTACCTATTTAAAGCACCACTCTTTATGGATATTTTACTTTCAAACATTTAATTTATGATAAATATATCAACGTTTGTAAGTAAAATTCAAAAAGTATTACAATAATATTCTTACAAAAAGGAAATCAGTAGGTTATCTATTTAATATAAATTAAATATTTTTTAAAAAAGGAAATGACCCATAAAGTATTAATTCTTTACGACTTTCATCCATTGGATGAGTAAAGTATTGGCTCTTTATGGATATTTTATTCTGAATCATTTAATTTATGTTAAATACATAAACTAAAATAAAAAAGTGTTACATTAATATTTTTACGGAAGGAAAACTGGTAGGTTTTATATTTAACAAAAATTAAATATTTGAGAGTAAATACAAGTCTTATTTACTTATGTCGTTACTTATGTTTAGGGTTTTAGGTCGTTACTTATGTTATGAATCTTTTGACATAATTTTTTATATTTAATATTTCTTATATATATTAATATATTTTGACACATAACTCATAAATACAAAGTATTAATATTATATATTTAGATATATAATTATAACATATTAAAGGACTGGACCTATATTGAGTTTGAAGTTAATAAGGTCCAACCTTGACTTACATTCAATTCAAGTGTAGTATTTGGACCTAAACCTAGCCTGACTCAATGAAAAGTTAGGCTCACTGCACTTTTCTCAGGTTGAGCGAGCCAAGTATTGGTTGGCCTGGGACAATTCTAATCGAAACTCGAAAGTGTGTGTTATGCTTTCTAATTTAGGATGTTCTTAATTGTTTATCATGTTAAAAAAGTCAAAACTTCTATTAATCTTTTCTCTCAATATAATTCATTCTTTTAATTATATGCATGTTGCTAGACTGCTGATCTTCTCAAGTAGTCTGACCCTGGGAAACAGTCTGTAATCGCCGCCGAGAATAAAAGATGCTGTGCCCGGTGACTGGAATCCTCTGAGGTCAGCTGAACAGGCAATGGGCATCAGATGCTGAGCAAAGCTGCTGGCCTGAAGAGTGAGGCTGATCCGCAACATCAACTGCAGAAGAATGAGGTTCGAGTTGATGAACAGGAGAATTAAGCAAGTACATTTCATGAGGAAGACCCAAGTTTGAGGTCCACATAAACATGACATCATAGTACGCATCCGTGAGAAAGCCTGGGATTAACATACCTTCGACTCCAATCACTGTCCGAACAAGGTCAGGCATGTCCCATTGCCGGGTCTCAGGTCCAAAAGCAGAAGACTGGTCGTAGGGACAAAGCTTCTACTTAAACATCAAGTCGGTCCGTTTCCGATTCGATCACTGTGAATAGGTGATTCCCAAGGTCTCACCAGCTCACTTCAAACCCATACAAATATACCAAGCAATTCATACGGAATGCTGATTCGCTGTCTACCTCACAGAGGGGGCTTTCTTTAAACGAGGGGAAGGCTGAGCTTTCTCTTCTTGTTGCTCCTGGACCAGCTAAGCTAACTTGTCCACGTTCACGCGAACTTGATTTTACGTTACGATGCTACCTGGCCTCAGCTCTTGATAAAGATGCAACTAGGAAACAAATATATATATATATATATATATATATATATATATATATATATATATATTATATGACATCTTGGTATCCTAATTAATCATTTTTGAAATTTTGTTTCATGTTGGCATTGTAAAAAAAGAAAAGACAACTGTTATTGCACTATGATTTTTAATAGTGACACTCCCACTATTTTCTTGATCTTTTAGCCTCTTGCTATGAAAAATAATATAGTGACAATACCATTAGCATTTTACTTGCAAAGATTGATTGCCGAGTTTGTCATGGTGAAGTTTTTTTTTTTTTTTTTAAATAAAGCGTAATCTCTCCTGAAATCGGTAGCCCTATTACGGTTTCTTTTGATTTTGCAAGCTGAGGAGGGATATTTGGTTCTTTCAAAACGATAGATGGGCGTTTTATCTCTCTCTTTTTTGGGGTAAAGAAGTGTGTCTGGTTGACTGGTTCTAAAATACTGCCAGGGCTGAGAAGTAAAATTCTCTGCAAAGGGAGATAGGAGAGTGATTATACTAACAACTAATATTCATGTGTACCTTCACTAACTTTTTTTAAGTACTTGTCTAACGGCTGCTCAATTTTGCTATTGTACTCAATTTTATATCAAAATTACTAGGTAAATGGACATATCGTGCTTTTCTATTTAATTTTGATTTTCCAAAAACATGATACTAGAAACCTTTCTTAACGAGTATCTGTTGTTTAAATCAACTAAAAATCTTGTGCATGAACAAACTATTTTGTATCTCTTAGAAATTTCTCGGGGCTAACTCTTAAATGTAATTACTTTGAGGAAGTAGATGGAGTTTTCAAGATTGCTCAAGGGCCTAGAGAATTCTGTTATGATTTCCATAGAAAACAGGTAAGCCCTTTTTAACCCAACAAATTTCACCTTGATTGATGTTGTGAATTAGGCTCTAGCCAAGTTATGTGCAGCTTGAATCCATTGTTACATGTTGCCTTTTTTTCCCCCCTTTTTTGGGTCTTTCGCTACTGCAACTACTAGAAGATTTAATGCTTCTCAACCTCTTTGAAGAGCTTGCAACGCCATCAGCACCACTTGCTTTACCTTTGTCCGAAATGACTTGCAATAGCTCAGACTATCCCCCCAACATTGTAGATTCTGTCAGTGCTCCGTTTTGTCGTGCTTCTTTTTCTTGATTCTCCAGATAAACCAGAATCTCCAAGCTGTCTAGCTTCAGTCCCGGGCCAATCAAACTCTCCTTTTCCAATATTTGTATTTTCAACATTCTCTTCTTCAGTCATTTTACGTGCACCAACATCAGCAATCCTCTCTGTCCCTGTTCCTGGATCGAGTCCCCTACTGTTCTTTTTTCTTAGTCCTCCAGATTCTTCATGCTATCTAGCATCGGTCCTAGGCCTCTTCAGCACTTGTATATACACCAACATCACCAATCCTCTCTGTCCCTGTTCCTGATTCAAGTCCCCTACTCTACTTTTTCCTTCATTCTCCAGATTCATCAGGCTGTCTGTCTCCAACCCAAGTTAAATCAAGCTCTCGTTTCCCAGTATCCACTATATCTTCATTTACACTGTTCTCTTCAGCCCTCATATCCACAGTCCACACCAACATCGTCAATCTCTCTTTCCCCATGTCTAATTCAAGTCCCCTACTGTTCTTCTTTCTTACTTCTCCAGATTCTTCAGGTTGTCTAGCATCAATTCCAGGCATATCAAACTCTCTTTTTCCAACTTCCACCATATTCACATTTCCAATATTCTCCTCTAGCCTGGTATCCACATCAGCATTCCTCCCTATTATTGTATCTGATTGAAGCCCTCTACTGTGGGCATACCCCCATCCACCTGATTCACCAGTGGACGCGATAAAATACTCAGAGCAGTTTTCGCAGCACAAAACTTTGTCCAGGTCACGTTTAAAATGATCAAATCTAACACGACAAAATGGGCACATAGTCCACAGTGTTGTTCAGTAACATGATGAATCTAACAATGTTTCTTTCTCATGATCTACAACCTTTTGCTCATTTTGAACTTCTATATTTTCTGGAGCACATGATGACTCCTCTCTAGCTGGTGTCGTCCAATTTGATGCTAATATTCGCCATAGATGAACCACTGCGTGGTGTAGTCGTTTGACTCTTGACCTAGATTTCTACCATTCATGCAGTCAAGTCTTTTAGCATGGGAGGCAGCTTCACTGTGTTTCACTATTTCAGATGATTCTGCCATGATTCTTGATTTAAAATTATATTAGAGTAGCACTTTGTTGGGTGGGCCAGCCCATTTGTAGGCCAACCCACATATGCACTAAGACTTGAGGGTTTTCTCAAGCTTAAAAAAGCAGCAACAGCCGCAAGAAGGAATTCAATTTTCGGTCCTTCACGTGAGAGAAAAAAAGGCAGCCGCCATTTTTTAGTGACACGAAGAGAGAGAAATAGCTAGAGAGAGAGACTTCAAGGTCTTGATTGGAGGGCGATTCAAAACCCGATTGAGACGAAATTTTACACACGTGATCCTCTCGTCAAGCTCTACTATCTATCGGTTCAGATTTCAGATTTTCTCTTCGTTTGGTAACATCTTTCCAAACCCACTTCTTTGACAGTTGTAGTTTTGGGGAGGTGATTTTATAGCAGATTTGCTTGGTTGATATTGGTGCTATTATTATCATTTGAATATTTTGGATAGACCTGTGTATTCCCATTATTGTGATAGTGGAGATTTTTTGACTGGACTAGATCCCATGATTTTTCCCAATTTGGGTTTTCCACGTAAAAATCTTGGTGTCCTGTGCCTTTTATTTTTCCTGCATTTTATTATCACTGTTGGTATTATTACTTGGTGATTTGGCTTATTCTCATTTTAACTGGTACTTGGGGAAAGAGAAATTTATCTTGGGCTAACTCTGATATTGTGTGTCTGTATTGGTACCCCTTTCCCAACAAGTGGTATCAGAGCAGTCAGGTTAGGTTGCTCAATTGTACATGTTAAAAATGGATGATTCGGATAGTGATTGCATGATAAAATTGAATGCTACTAATTATTCGATTTGGAAGCCTAGAATGGAAGACTACCTGTATTGTAGAGGTTTATTTGAATCTGTTCTAAGGGATAAAGGCAGACCAAGTGATATGAGTGATGAAAAATGGGCCAATATGCACAGAAAACTGTTGATAATATTAGAAAATGGATTGGTCAAAATATTTTTCAACATTTTGCTAATGACACCAGAGCTGATATATTATGGAAAAAGCTTGAGAGTATGTATGAAAGAAAGACAGGTTTGAACAAGGCTAGTTGTCTGAAGTAGATTACTCGAATAAAATATAAAGATAAGGAAGATATGACTGAACACTTGAGTAATTTTCAGGGATTGATAAACCAGGCAACTACATTAAATTTGAACCTGGATGATGAAGTGCGGACTTTATTATTATTCAGTTCACTACCGGATAGTTGAGAAACTATGGTGGTCTCCATCAGTAATTCAGCTCCGAATAGTTTGTTGACTATGGCTATTGCAAAAGAGGCCATGATGAATGAAGAGTTCAGGAGGAAGGAACAAGGAATTGTCTATGAGTCCCAGGCCCTGGTGACAGAAAAGAAAGAAAGAAGAGGGAGAAGCAAAAGTAGAGGACCCTATAACAAGAATGACAAATCCAGAGGCAGGTCTGAGTCGCGAAAAAATGTTGCATGCTACTATTGTAAAAAGAATGGGCATTATATGAAGGAGTGCAGAATCCTAAAACGGGATCAGGCTGAGAAAAAGGGTAAGGCGAAGGAAAAAGGTGATGAAGAGACTACAGCAGTTGTGGCAGCTCATGATGATATGTTTGTGTTCTGTGATGATGGTCAGGTGAACATTATTCATTATGACAGTGATTGGGTAGTTGATTCAAGTGCATCCTACCATGTTACTCCTCACAGGCATTTCTTCTCAACCTTCACCGAAGAAAATTTCGGATGTGTTAGGATGGGAAATGAGGTCTCATGCAAAATTGTTGGCATGGGAGACATATATTTGGATACAGATACCGGGTGCCAACTGATATTAAAAAATGCTCGACATGTCCCTGACATTCGCCTTAATCTTATCTCTACAGGAAAACTTGACGATGAGGGTTACCATAGTTTGCAAGATGGAGGCAAATGGAAACTCAGCAAAGAAAATCTCGTTGTTGTTAGAGGAAAGAAGCAGAGTACTCTCTACGTGATGCAAGCCAAGTTGAGGAAGGGAGAAGTGAACACAGTTCGTGATTCCTCAATTGACCTTTGGCATAGGCGACTTGGACACATGGGTGAAAAGGGGATTCAGATACTTGTTCGCAAACTACTCCTACCTGAAGTCAGAGGTAATGCACTTAAACCTTATGTTGACTGCATTTATGGGAAACAACACAGAGTTGCATTTCAAAATTTTCCTCCATCTAAAAAATTGAATCCTTTAGAATTGGTGCACACTGATGTCTGCTATATGAAAGATAAGTCTCTTGGTGGTGCTTTTTATTTTGTAACCTTTATTGATGACTTTGCTAGAAAGGTTTAGTGTTTTGCTTTGAAATCCAAAGATTAAGTCTTGGATGTGTTTAAAGACTTTCATAGCAAAGTTGAAAGAGAAATTGGTAAACAGTTAAAGTATGTACGTGCTGATAATGGTGGTGAGTACAGAAGACCATTTGAAATCTATTGCAAGTCCCATGGGATTAGATTGGAGAAGACTGTGCCAAAAACTCCTCAAGAGAATGGAGTAGCAGAGAGGATGAATAGGTCTATTACTGAACGGGTCAGATGTATGCTCTCTAATGCTAAGTTGCCAAAATCTTTTTGGGGTGAGGCAATGAGGACTGCAGTTAATTTGATAAATCTTTCTCCATCAGTTCCTCTAGATGGTGATATCCCAGAGAGGGTATGGACGAAAAAAGATGTGTCTTTTAAGCACTTAAGAGTTTTTGGTTGCCGGGCATTTGTTCACATTCTCAGAGATGAGAGGTCAAAACTTGACGTAAAATCAAAGCAGTGTATTTTCTTGGATTATGGACTTGAAGATTTTGGTTATAGGCTGTATGATCCTATTGAAAAGAAGGTGATCAGGAGCAGAGATATTGTCTTTTTTGAAGATCAAACCATTGAAGACATTGATAAAGGTGATAACTCAAAATCCTCAGATGACATTCTTGCTAGCTCAAATTCAGATCCAGATCCAATTCCAGTACCTGTTGATCAAGGGGGAGCTGAGACGGAGCAGAGAGAGGAAATTAATGATGGTGATAATCCTACTGCTGATGAACTCGAGCATGAGGCGCCACCTACACCACTACCACCACCATAAGAAGAGCTGAGAAGATCTATCAGAGAGAGGAGACCTTCTAGCAGGTATAATCCTTATGAATATTTGTTGTTAACAGATGGAGGAGAGCCAGAGTCCTACGGTGAGGCTCTAGAGCATGAGAATAAAGAAAACTGGTTGCGAGCCATGCAAGAGGAGATGATGTTCCTGCATGAGAATCATACTCATGACTTAGTGAAATTGTCTAAGGGTAAGAGAGCTCTGAAGAACAAATGAGTTTACAGGTTGAAAACCCAGGAGAACACCTCACAACCAAAGTATAAAGCAAGATTGGTTGTGAAGGGATTCAGTCAAAAGAAAGGTATAGATTTTGAAGAAATCTTCTCTCCTGTGGTAAAAATGTCATCAATTCGAATTGTTCTTGGTATTGCAGCTAGTTTGAATTTGGAGATCGAACAATTTGATGTAAAGATAGCCTTCCTGCATGGCAATTTGAAAGAGGAGATCTACATGGAGCAACCGGAGGGGTTCAAAGAAAGCGGTAAGGAAAATCTTATATGCCGTCTCAAGAAGAGCTTGTATGGGTTGAAACAGGCACCGAGACAGTGGTATAAGAAATTTGACTCCTTCATGACAGACCATGAGTACCACAGGACTACATTTGATCATTGTGTTTATGTGAAAAATTTTTCAGATGGTAATTTTGTTATTCTCTTGCTATATATTGATAATATGTTGATTGTTGATCGTGATACTGTGAAGATTGACAGGTTGAAAAAGGAGTTAAATAAATCCTTTGCAATGAAGGATTTGGATCCGGCTAGACAGATACTGGGGATGAAAATCTCACGTGATAGGCAAAATGGGAAGCTCTGGTTGTCTCAAGAAAAATACATTGAGAAAGTACTCAACAGGTTTAACATGAGTAATGCTAAGGAAGTCTCAACTCCACTTGCAGGGCACTTTAAACTGAATATCAAGCAGTGTCCTACAAGTGAGAAAGATAAAGAAGACATAAAGAAGATTTCTTATGCTTCGGCTGTTGGTAACTTGATGTACGCTATGGTTTGCACCAGGCTAGATATTGCTCATGCAATTGGAGTGGTTAGTCGGTATCTCTCTAATCCTGGTAAGGAGCATTGGAATGCTGTCAAATAGATTCTCAGGTATCTCAAGGGAACTTCTAGATTATACCTATGTTTCGGCAATGGTAAAACTATACTAGATGGATACACTGATGTAGATATGGGAGGTGATCTTGATAATAGGAAGTCCACATTTGGGTACTTGATGATTTTTACAGGGGGAGTGTCATGGCAAAGTAAGTTACAGAAATGTATTGCCCTTTCTAGTACGCAGGCAGAGTATATTGCAACCACTGAAGCATATAAGGAAACTCTTTTGGTTGCAGAAATTCCTTCAAGAGTTGGGTATGAAACAAGAGAAGTATAGCCTTTATTGTGACAGTCAAAGCGCTATTCATTTGTGTAAGAACTCTACATTTCGCTCTCGATCCAAACACATTGATGTGAGATATCATTGAATTCGGGAAGTACTGGATTCTAAATTGTTGACACTTGAGAAAGTGCATACAGATGATAATGGTGCTGACATGTTTACTAAAACATTGCCTAAGGAGAAACTCTTGTTTTGCAGACAAGAAACAGGTTTGATGGAGCCCCCAAATGAGCTGGAGGGAGAGATTGTTTGGTGGGCCAGCCCATTTGTGGGCCAACCCACATATGCACTAAGCCTTGAGGGTTTTTTCAAGCTTAAAAAGGCAGCAGCAGCCGCAAGAAGGAATTCAATTTTCGGTCCTTCGTGTGAGAGAAAAAAAGGCAGCCGCCATTTTTGAGTGACACGAAGAGAAAGAAATAGCTAGAGAGAGAGAGAGACTTCAAGGTCTTGATTGGAGGGCGATTCAAAACCCGATTGAGACGAAATTTTACACACGTGATCCTCTCGTCAAGCTCTACTATCTATCGGTTCAGATTTCAGATTTCCTCTTCGTTTGGTAACATCTTTCCAAACCCACTTCTTTGACAGTTGTAATTTTGGGGAGGTGATTTTATAGCAGATTTGCTTGGTTGATATTGGTGCTATTATTGTCATCTGAATATTTCGAATAGACCTTTATATTCCCATTATTGTGATAGTGGAGATTTTTTGACTGGACTAGGTCCCGTGATTTTTTTCAATTTGGATTTTTCACGTAAAAATCTTGGTGTCCTGTGCCTTTTATTTTTCCTGCATTTTATTATCACTGTTGGTATTATTACTTGGTGATTTGGCTTATTCCCATTTTAACTAGTATTTGGAGAAAGAGAAATTTATCCTGGGCTAATTCTGATATTGTGTGTCTGTATTGATACCCCTTTCCCAACACACTTCAACAGAGACCCTAGAATCCTTGATTAGATACCATGTTAAGAAGAAAAGAATTTTGAGTGAAATTTTCTATATATTTCTCACACAATAATAATGGTGATTCCATGTAAAGTAAGGTCACAGTTTGAAGAATAGCGATACTGATAGCTTGGAGAAAAGTAAAAGAGGATTAGGCATGGATAAAATTGATAATAAAGTAAAGGAAGGTGCTATGCCCAATAAAAAAATAGTGCTAATTACCAATGCGAGTCAGGAACACTATTTTGTTTTAAACTAACCTGATTTGAGGCACTCCATGTATGTATCAATCTTATTCTTACTCGTATACGACGTGTGCATCAAGAATTCACAAATGTTGTGCAACTACGTTAATTAGTAAAGACAGAGATGTGACCATCATGACCACCCCGACTACATAGGCTAATTTTTTACTTCAGAATTATTTGTTATAAATTTGAATGTCATTGACAGGTGTCGAGCCTGTATAATAATAAAGACCTACTTAATGAAAATATGAATTTGTATACAGTGGTAAATAGGGTCGATTTCACAGAGATTGGGAAAAATTTGCTCTTTTTCAAGTTAAAACAAAATGGGGGGGGGGATTTCCAAGATTTAACGACTAGTAAAATATTACAAAAATGATAAAACGTACAAACGAGATTAAGAAAGACAATTAATGGGGAAAAACTCTAGCCACGATTACACTTCGGAAATGATTCACGTATATGATCATTAATATAATTATAATTCCAACATTCATTAATAAGCAGGTTTTTAACTGTCAATATGATGTGACAGTCAGTTTCTCCTTACTGTTTTGATAGTCAATGTACGACCATTGACTACTTCCCTAATTTAGAAATAACCCTAGGTACGACCATAGTATTTAATTCCCCAGTTGCATTAGAAACTAGAGAAACCCTACTCTAATCAATAAACAAGTTACGAGGGTTTATTTAAATTAGATTGCACGTTTTCCTGACATAAACCCAATTATGCCAGTTGTTACTAGGATTAGAACAGTCAAAAAATTACGGATTCAACTATTTCAATTAACAAATAGATTACGTGTATAATTAAATCTTGCCCATCTATTCAATCACACACAATAATCATACTCTATAAAGCAGAAAACGTACAAATATCAAAGAATAGAGGAAATAAATAAAATTAATTATATCTTATAGTGATCGCTGAACCAAATCTTCGGTGTTCCTTGACTAGAAATATGAAATTAACTCTCCATTAATGGAGAATAAGCTATGCTAGAAAAATCTATTCGAAGTTTTTCAATTGTCTTCTTTAAAAATCGGTCAAAAGGAAAAGTAAAGACAAGAGCAATTGTGCTTTTTCCGTCTCTCGCAAAAAAACGAAAGTTGTCTCCCCCGAATTCTACTTGGCTGACTTTTTAATTGATTGGTTTCCTAATACCAATCAAATTCCTCCAAAAGTCCTATTACAATTTAGTTTTCTAAAAGCTTTCCCAATAGTTCAAGGCTGACGTAAGGTGCAAGGAAAATAGGAAACTTTAGCAGCTATCAAGTTTTGGAATTTGACTTGGATTGGAAACTGTTCGACGTTAGGAAACTGCCAATTTCTAATTTTGAACCTTGAACTTCGGTGCCCCACGTGCAAATCGTTAGGAATCCTCCATTTAAGTCTTTTTCGCTCCAATTTCTGAAATTAATACAAAAATACCAATTGTGGGTAAAACCAGTCAAATAGGGTGATATCTAGTGTAAATAAAAAGGAAAATATAAACAAATATACCAACTAAATGTATCCTATCAACTCCCCCACACCTAAATCATGCTTGTCCTCAAGTATAATCAATCTCAGAAGTACAATCAAGATTCCAAGCAATTCATAGCAGTTCATACCAATAAAGGCATCTCACATTCCCCAACAACTTCATCAAACTCATAATACATTAAATTGACATTTCTCACATTTAATATACACTCATTCACTCCAAAGTATATAGGGTATACGACTACTCTCAAATCGACATAATGGAATGACATTACCATAAGTTTGTTCATATATCACATCTCCACCACTCAACCATGAATCAAATGCAAAAATCAAAAGAACTTTCACACGGTTGTAATGGGGCTCGGGTGAAGGTGGGATAGAAGGGTAATTCAAGGTGTAAATATGCCAAAGAAAAGGTCAAAAGTCCAATGCACAACTTCCTTGTAAGTATAAGTGAAAACAATTGCCGGTACTTCCCATAATCACAATTCAATAAGTATGCACGAGAGCACGTTGCAACACGTTTTTCACTCTCTTTTTCTTTTGTTTCTTCTCTTTTTTTCATTTATTTTTTCTTCTTTTTTTTTTAACCAATCATTCTAGAAAACACCTGAACTTGCTACACTCATTTTTCTTATTCCTTGCCTTACAAATAGTACGCCAAATTTTTATGCAATGAAATTTGAGCATTTCTCTAGCATAAAGGTACAAAGAGAAAGTCTAAAAAGAGGTCTTAGACTAACAATTAGGGTATCAAAAAAAGAAAAGGATTAAAGGCTTAACTTGGCTCACTAAAGGTAGATAAAATAAATGTAGGTTTTTGAGCAAGTCAAAAATAGTTCAATTCTAGGTGCCCTCATCATTTTAATGCATCTTATTCAACAAAATTGTGATTTCAACATGCATAACAGAGCAAGTTCTAGAATGACAAAACCATGCGCGTAAACCACTCAGCAACCAAAAATAGAGCAAGTATAGAGTATAATGCTCACAATCAGGTCTAACAATCTCACCAGTGGCCAGGAATAATGTCAAATCCAGCATATTCATCCATTAATTCCATCATCAAGAAAAGAAAAAAATCCCATGGCATGAGCTCACTATTCATACTCGCATCTCAATTGCATTCATCATTGTTTAAAATAAAGAACTAATAAGGAAAAGAAAATGCAAAATAATACCTAAAAGCATAGCTAACCCTCCCCCACACCTAAACTTTATATTGTCCCCAATGTAAGCAGTAAAGAACAAGGTAATGAAATAAAGGGGCAATGATACTTTCCTGAACATGGAAGAGGGTACCAATGGACTAAGGCTTGGGAAGCAAGGGTGGACAGAAGCCCACGTGGTGGAAATAGTGAGGGAAATTCTGGGCCATGCAAGACACCTGGCGCTCGATCCACTCCAATCGAGAATCCATCTGATGTAACTGGAAACACAGATCTGAGGAATGCCTCGCTTCAGAAGAGGATGGCAGTGGTGTAGAAAGGGAAGGACTAGGGGCATCAGTAGAAGTACTGCTAGTCTCAAAGACGGTAGCTTTGGAAGCTTTGCACTTCAGTGGAAGCTGGATCGGTCTTGCAGGAACGAACTGAAAAATACCATTGACCTATTGAACTAAACCCATTTTCTCCAAACAAACTAATTCAAGAGGTTCCATATTACAAGCCAAATACAGATTATGATTATTCAAATCCAAAATCCCAAAATTAATGGTCAAACGAGTGATAAACGAATCCAAAATTAACTGCTTATTTTTCTTGCTCAAGACAGTCCAGAAGTGAGAAACAAACCAATACCCCAAGTTAACTTTAACTTCAGTAACCATACACCAAATAAAAAAAACTCGAATTTTGTGAAAATACCCAAACTGTCATTCCTACTCGAGAAGCTATAAGCCATGAATGGTGAAGATAACGAAAAACGGGATTCTTGAGGTAAGAGGCCTTAGATTGACTAGGATCATAAGATTGGGTATCAACTTACAAATCCTTCTAGTAGCCAGTGTTATGGGAGAAAAAGGGTTCAGTGTATTCACAGACACTTGTCATATATTCAGTAGATTGAGAATAGGGGATATCAATAAAGCCAAAAGTCAAATTGAATTCAGTAATGGACTATTTGAATTCCTTACCCATCAATCGAAAACGAACCACATCAAGAGTCGTAATAGAAAATTCATCAGGTATATTGAACTCAAAAGTGTCATAAAATTTCCAAGTTAGCTAAGTAAAAGCAGGCAAAATAATTGAAGCATAATTGGTCTAACCAATGGCAGCTATCTTCCTAGTGACCTCATCCCTAATGTTCAAAAGGTCGAGTGTGGAGACATGGATGAATTTACAAGGGATAATTTTCCTTGTACAAACAGCTGCATACCGTTCCTTATGGACAACCTTAGTAAAGGTCAAATGCCCGCCAAAGTAAGTCAAAAAAGAGAGGTGAACCTTCCTATTCCTCCCAAGGCGGGATAGGGGACCACCCGAAGCAGTTGCTTGGGAAGGTCCATTCAAAGGAATAGTGGGCTGGGCTGAAGAAGTGCTGGCTGTGGATTGCTTTTTAGCATGTTTTTTTCACCATTCGGGGCAACAAGGGGGTGACAACAAGCGAGAAATTAGTGTC
Organism: Coffea arabica; assembly: GCF_036785885.1. NCBI lineage: Eukaryota > Viridiplantae > Streptophyta > Magnoliopsida > Gentianales > Rubiaceae > Coffea > Coffea arabica. Next base: position 67,627,070 of record NC_092312.1, on the reverse strand, counting down.
ACACCGACTTAGAGAAGGTGAATAGGTATGGGTGTGGGGCTTAAATGCACAAATTAGAACCCCATATTGTTTCGATCATTCAAAATATGTCAATTTTTAAATTCACAGCAAAGACCTCAAACACAGTCAACCTTGATATAAAATTAAACAGCTGGCAAGGATTAGCAACATATGAATTTAGATCATCCTAAATAGGCACAATATTTCTGTCATCAGTTAAGAAATAAATGGTTTGTCCTCAGCTAACAAAAAGAGAAAATTAAGGAAAGAAACAACTTGAGGGGAGGGCCACAGGGGTTAGCACTGAGGCTGGGGTAGTTGTTGGCCGTGGAGAGAGAGAGCGTGAAGCAGATCGGCGGCAGGGTAGCAACAGCCAAGGAAAGACCACGGCACGAACAGAAGCTGGTGCAGCGGGGGTTGTGGATAGACTGGCAGCAGAAGCGAACAGGCAGCGGCAAGCAACGATGATCATGACGCCAGCGGGCGGCACGCCAGCGATGCACGCGGCAGCGACTAGCACCCGAGCGGCGTGCGGGGAGACAGCAGCGGGAAAGGGAGAAAAGGGAAAGCAGAAGAGAAAGAAAAAGAAGAAAAAGAAAGAAAAAGAAAAGAGAGAAGAAGAATAGGGCATCTATTTTTTTTTTTTGAGGAAGTAAGAGAAGGCAATTTCATCCTTTCATCCTTTTTTTTTTCTTAACCACTCTTTTAGATGTGGGCACATCGAACTGCCCTCGAGTCTTCTAACCAGCCCTCAGAAATTAAGATCTTTAAGCGTGACCACCTGACATGGGCATGCCTAACTCATGCCGAGTCTTCTGCCGAAACGACGAAAATTCATGCCTTAGCCGTGATCACCTGGTATGGGCACATCTAACTAGTGAAGAGTTTTCGACCCGCAGACGAAAATTGCCTTCCTTAGGCGTGCCTAATTGGCGTCGGCACACGTAATTGGTAGGGAGCCTGCTAATCATCCATAGCGAAAATTTAAGCCACCAAATATGAAAAGATCAAGAGAAACATATGAAAACACATAGAAAAAAAATCAAATAACTAAAAAAATGGATTGTGTTACCTCTCAATAAGTTTCTTTCTTTAATGTCTTTGGTTAGACTGTGCCAAAAACTTTTCAATCTGTATAGATCGGATCCTCAAGGTGCATGGCTTCGACTTTGTCTGCTGTAAAACCATTATAGTAGGGTTTAAGGCGATGGCCATTCACTACAAATTTCTTCTCCGTTTTCAAACTTTGAATTTCAACTGCACCATAGTGAAAGACATTAGTAATAACGAATGGATCTATCCAACAAGAGCGTAATTTACCTGGGAAGAGTTTAAACTTGGAATGATAGAGGAGGACTTTTTGTCCAATTTCGAAAGTTTTCTTGAAGTTTGTTGATCATGAAAAACCCTGTTTCTCTCTTTGTAGATCTTGGCATTTTTATACACTTCATTTCTTAACTCTTCTAACTCTTGCAATTGGAGCTTTCTCTGCACTCCTGTTTCGACCAAGTCCATATTGCACTATTTAATTACTCAAAATGTCTTATGCTCCAATTCAATAGGAAGATGGCATGACTTCCCAAATACCAACCTATAGGGAGACATTCTAATAGGTGTTTTGTATGTAGTCCTATACACCCAAAGTACATTCTCTAATTGTGAACTCCAATCCTACCTATCAGAGCGAATCATTTTCTCCAAAATAGAGTTAATTTCTTTATTTGAAATTTCAGTCTGTCCATTCGTTTGAGGGTGATACAATGTAGAAATCTAGTAAAGAACACCATACTTGAGAAGTAGAGTCACAATCACCCTATTACAAGAGTGTTTTTCTCGGTCACTGATCATGGCCTGCGGCATCCCAAAGCGAACAAAAATGTGAGATTTTACAAAATCTGCAACTATTTTAGAATCATTAACCAGGTGGCTTTTGATTCCACCCACTTCGAGACATAATCAATAGCCAATAAAATATGCAAAAAATCATAGGAGGATGGAAATGGACCCATAAAGTCAATACCCCATACTTCAAAATTTTCACAAATTAATATGGGATTTTGGGAAATATGGTCTCTACGGGAAATATTGCCTACCCTCTGACATCTATCGTAAGATTTGTAAATAAATATGCATCTTTGAATAGAGTAGGCCAATAAAAATCATTCCCCAACACCTTACGGGTTGTTCTTTTTAGTCCAAAATGACCTCCACATGCATAAAAGTGACAAAAAGTTAAAATAGAAGCAAATTCATTTTCACTTACGCATCTTCTCATCACTTGATCTGCACCATGCTTCCAGAGATATGGGTCGTCCCATATGTAGTACTTAGCATCACTCTTGAGTTTGTCCTTTTTCGCCTTTGACCGTCCTGTAGGAAACTAGTGACCAGATAATTTACCATATCTGCATACCAAGGAAGAGATGACTGAAGAGAAAATAAGTGTTCATCAGAAAAAGTTTCCCTTAAAGAAAAGTCCTCATCTGTAGTAGGCAATCTACTCAGGTGATCAGCAACTAGATTTTCTACCCCTATTTTATCTCGAATTTTCAGATCAAATTCTTGGAGCAGCAATATCCATCGAATCAACCTCGGCTTAGCTTCTTTCTTGGTTATCAAATACCGCAACGCTGCATGATCAGAATCTACAATCACTTTATCTCCTAACAAGTAAGACCTAAATTTTTCTAAGGCAAAAATAATAGCTAAAAACTCCTTTCTGTGGTGGAGTAATTCAATTGAGATCCATTCAATGCCCTTGAAGCGTAATAGATTGCATAAGTGGCTTTTCCCACTTTTTGCCCCAAGATTGGCCCCACTGCAGTGTCACTTGCATCACACATGATCTAGAATGGAAGGCTCCAGTCTGGAGGTTGGCTAATTGGCAATGAGGTCAATAATCCTTTCAACTTATCGAACGCCTTCTTGCAATCATCACTGAACTCAAATAGTATATCTTTTTGCAGGAGTTGGAACAATAGAGCTCCAATCTTCGAAAAGTCTTTAATAAACCTGCAATAGAACCCTGCATGTCTAAAAAAAAAAACGCACTTCCCGCACGCTCGCGGGGTAAGGTAAGGAGACTACAAGATCTATCTTGGCTTTGTCTACTTCAATGCCCTTAGAGGACACCACGTGACCCAAAACTATCCCATGTTCGATTATAAAATGGCATTTTTCCAATTAAACACTAGGTTAGTTTCAATACAGCTTCTCAATATTAGAGTCAAATTATCAAGACACTGATCAAAACTATCACCATAGACACCGAAATCATCTATAAATAGCACTATGATTTTCTCTACATGCTCAGAGAAGATGCTTACGATACACCTCTGAAACATTGTGGGCACATTACACAGTTCGAAAGGCATTCTTCTATAGGCAAAGGTACCAAACAGGCATGTGAACATTGTTTTTTCTTGATCTTCTGGTGCTATAGTAATTTGAAAGTAACTTGAAAAGCCATTTAGGAATCAATAGTAAGTACGATATGCCAATTGTTCAATCATCTGATCAATAAAAAGAAGGGGGTAATAATCTTTTTTAGTTACTGCATTAAGTTTGCGGTAGTCAATGCACTGATGCCATCTGGTAGACTTGCGAACTGGAACAAGTTCACTCTCGTGATTTGGTTTTACCGTTATTCTAGCTTTCTTTGGGACTATTTGCACCGGACTTGCCCACAAACTATCAAAAATAGCAAAAATTATCCTCATATTGAGAAGCCTGAGTACCTTATTTTTCACCACCTCCATCATCATAGGGTTTAATCTCCTTTGCGCTTGGCGTATCAGTTTTGCATCCTTTTCAAGCCTAATCCGATGGATGCACAGGGATGGACTTATGCCTTTGATATCAACAATTGACCATTCTATCGCCTCCTTGTGTTCTCGAGGTACCCTTAGCAACTTTTCTTCTTGAACGGCTAGTAGTTTGGCTGAAATTTTGACTGAAAAGTTTTTCCTATCACCAAGATGTACATACTTGAGATGATCCGGCAAAGGTTTCAATTCCACCACTGGCGCCTGTACCACAGAAGGCAACAACTTTTGATGAGGTTCAGGCACAAACAAATGTGCAAGTTCATACCTCTTTGTAGTGGGTGCCAGTGACTGCAATGATCCAACCATGTGCTTCAATTCTGCACTTAACTCCACATCACAAGTCGCTTCTAACCAAGATGTTTAATGAGAGCGACTTCTAATTCATTCCTGCCATTCAACTCAAAAGCTTCCTGGACTACAGGGTTAATTATGCTTATGCCAAAAATAGAGTGGGATTTAGATGGATACTTCATGTCATCAAATATATTAAAATGAACCACCTCTCCATCAAACTCCATTGTAAGGGTACCCCTTTTATATCGATTTTTGTGTTGGCAGTGCTTAGAAAGGGTCTCCATAATATGAGAGGCGAGGGATTCGGAGAGTGTTCATCATGCATATCAAGTATGTAGAAATCAGCAGGAAACACTAGATGGATTCGGAGAGTGTTAATTATGCTTATGCCAAAAATAGAGTGGGATTTAGATGGATACTTCATGTCATCAAATATATTAAAGTGAACCACCTCTCCATCAAACTCCATTGCAAGGGTACCCCTTTTATATCGATTTTTGTGTTGGTAGTGCTTAGAAAGGGTCTCCATAATATGAGAGGCGAGGGCTTCGGGGAGTGTTCATCATGCATATCAAGTATGTAGAAATCAGCAGGAAACACTAGTTCATTCACTTGGACCAAAACATCTGCAATTAGCCCCTCAGGATATGCATTAGTACGGTCTGCTAACTGAATTATGATCCCAGTTTCCTTTAATGGTCTTAGATTTAAAGAGGTGAAAATACTCTTTGGCATCACATTAATCGACGTTCCTAAATCTAGCATCGCATCTCTAATCTTTGCATTCCCTATTCCACATGAGATAGAGAACATACCTGGATCCCTACATTTTGATGATAGTTTCCTTTGCAGTACTGCCGACACATTCTCCCCTACCAAAATTCTTTCGTTTCCTCTCAACTTCCTTTTATTTACGCACAAGTCCTTTAAGAACTTTGCGTACTTAGGTACCTGCTTGATGGCATCCAATAGGGAGATGTTTATTTGCACTTTGCGAAACACCTCTAGGATCTCTTTCTCCTTGTCTTGTTTCTTCGGCTTCTCCAACCTACTAGGAAAGGGTGGTGAATTAGTCTTAACTTTAGCTATAGAGTCAGAGATTACCTCAGGAGTTGTCTTTTCCATTCATTCTTCTTCCAACTCTTTCTCAATTTGATCCTCATTTTTATCCTTAGGAATCACGGGTTTGGGGCTTTCGATTTCTTTCCCACTTCTAAGAATCATAGCACTCACGTTTCTCGGGTTCACCTTAGGTTGCGAAGGTAATCTTCCATCTACCTTGGCTGCTAAACTATTGACTGTAGCTGCTAATTGATTCATTTGTGTTTCCAGACTCTGTATGCTAGAGCCTGTCTTCTGTTGAAACTGCGCGGTGCTAGAAGCCAAATTTTGAACTATGTCCTCAAGGGATGCACCTGATGAACTAAAGGAGAAAGGTTTAGGCTTTGGTTGGTACAATTGCTGGAATCCTGGAGGGTGATTTGGGAAAGAGTTTTATTGCCTGTTCCCATAGCTGAAATTTAGGTGATCTCTCCACCCCGGATTGTAGGTGTTCGAGTAAGGGTCATACTGCCTACGAGGCATGGGCACGCCACCAGCCATATTCACATGTTCAGTTCCTTCCTCTTGCAGCATTAAACATAAGTCAGCGGAGTGACCTATGTTTGTGCAAATCCCACACACACTAGCTTGTTGCGAATTCCCTATAGTTAGTTGTCGAACAAAAGATGTTAGATCAGCTAGCTGTTGTTGAATAGATGACACTTCGACCTCATTTATCCTATGGATGTGGGTGTTTTCGCGGGAGCCAAATTGTTGCGAATTCTCCGCCATTTTCTCGATTAGCTCTCATGCCTCTCTAGGGGTCTTGTTCGCTAATGTCCCACCACTTGCAGCATCAATGATGTTTCGATCAGACCATTGAAACCCTTCATAAAAATATTGGATCAATAATTATTTACTAATTTGATGCTGTGGACATCTAATGCACAATTTATTGAACTTCTCCCAATACTCACACAGGGAGTCCCTAGGATTTTGCTTGATACTGTATATTTTCTTTCTTAGACTGGTAGCCCGGAAAGCAGGAAAGAATTTTTCTAGAATTTCTTCTTCAACTGCACCCATGTTGTGATACTACCTGTTGGTAAGTAGTATAGCCAGTTTTTGGCTGCGTCCTTAAGAGAAAATGGAAATGCTCTAAGTTTTATTTGCTCCTCAATAACTCCGGGAGGTTTCATACTTGAGCAGACCACATTAAATTAGGGGTGGGCAAAAAATCCGAAAAATCTGAAAACCGATCGACCCGCTCCGACCCATTCCGAAAATTAGGATATCCGACCTGATTTTTATCACTGGATCAGATAGGGTCGGATACCCATAATATTCGGATATGGATACGGATCATAAAACTAAAAACCCGCGAGTACCCGACCCGGGGGTATATTATACAAATATTAAAAAATATAGGAGTAAATTTATAATATTTTAAAGTTATTAACCCTAACATATCAGTCATTCAATTGGAAGCGTAGAGTCTTCACTTCAACGCCGCCGACACTCCTTCAGACTTTAGTCCTTCTAGTTCTGGGCTTCTGGCCGCAACGCGGCAACAGGCAACGGGCAGTTCCTTGCCTTCACTATTTCTTCTTCTATTCAATTTTGCCCAGCCCTTTGAACTCAAAAGAAAGCTGCCCATTTCTTCTTCTCATTCAATTGTTTCCTAAACACCATATGGCTGCTGTCCAAGCAGTTGGAGTCCCCATATGCTGCAATTCGGCCCCCACCAATCTCCAAAAGACCAAGAATTGGAGAATCTGCCTGCAATAACCACAAACTATAACTAAGTGCATAGCATAAGGTCCTGAAGTGAAACAAATTGGCTTGCATATCACGTCTCAAAATGGTCAAACTCCACACATTCACTTTACTGCTCAATCATTCTGTTTCTACTCAATTCCTTTTATTGCTTTTGTTGTGCTTTTCTTACTCTGTTTGGTTGCTGATGCAAAAGAATGTTGAATACACTTGATGTCCAAATGAGTTTTTTTTTGGGTAGGGGCGGGTATAGGCCCCTATACCCGCCCCTATTTTTCGGGTATCCGAGGTTAATCGGAGCGGATTAGGGTCAAAAATTAGTGACCCAACCAATTGCCGTTTGGGGCGGGTACCCAACCCGTGTCCACCCCTACATTAAATTCTTAGAGGTATTTGTGGGGTTTCTCACCTAAAAGGCCATGAAAAGAGGGGAAGAAGTGGATCAAACTGGATTTTAGCTCAAAAGAAGTATTTTAATTTAGATTTGAAAAAGTAATGCATAAGGATTGTTGGGTTAAATCAGGGGCAGCCAACTCCCTTAGTGTCCTGTTATTTGCCATTATATATTTCTCTTGCTCCGAATCGCTTGAGTGATCAGTTGATAACTCAATTACCACATTAAAATCGAGGGATGCTACAAAGAAACGTCCTTCCTTGCGTTTCCTGGTCTCCTATCTCAGCCTGCGTGCCATCTTCTCAACCTCAGGGTCGTATATCAATTCACATGTGTGGGAAGAACGAGGCATAAACTAGCAAAAATACCAAAAATGAGGTAAAGAAATAAATACGTGAAAGTAAAACGAAATAAAGTGAACTTAGAAAAAGAACCAAATAATTTAGGCACCAGTCTTCGGCAACGGCGCCAAAAAATGATAGGTGTCAAGTCTGTACAATAATAAAGACCTACTCAACGAAAATATGAATTTGCATATAGCGGTAAGTAGGGTCAATTCCACAGGGACTGGGAAAAATTTGCTCTTTTTCAAGTTAAAACAGAATGGGGGGATTTCCAAGATTTAACGGCTAGTAAAATATCCCAAAGATGATAAAACGTGCAAACGAGATTGAGAAAGACAATTAATGGGAAAAAACTCTAGTCAAGATTACACTTCGAAAATGGTTCAAGTAACTGATCATTGATGCAATTATAATTCCAACATTCATTAATAAGCAGGTTTTAAACTGCCGATACGATCTGACAGTCAGTTTCTCCTTACTGTTTCGATAGTTAAAGTACGACCATTGACTACTTTTCTAATTTAGAAATAACCCTAGGTACGACCATAGGATTTAATTCCCCAATTGCATTAGAAACTCGAGAAACCCTACTCTAATCAATAAATACGCTACGAGGGTTTATTTAAATTAGATTGCATGTTTCCCCGACACAAACTCAATTATGTCAGTTGCTACCAGGATTAGAACAGTTAAACAATTACAGATTCAACTATTTCAATTAGCAAATAGATTACGTGTATAATTAAATATTGTGCATCTATTCAATCATACACAATAATCATACTCTATAAAGCAGAAAACATACAAATATCAAAGAATAGAGGAAATAAATAAAATCAATTAGATCTCACAGTGATCGTTGAACCAAATCCTCGGTGTTCCTTGACTAGAAATATGAAATTAGCTCTCCATTAATGGAGAACAAGCCATGCCAGAAAAATCTGTTTGAAGTTTTTCAATTGTCTTCTTTAAAAATCGGTCAAAAGGAAAAGTAAAGACGAGCAATTGTGCTTTTTCCGTCTCTCGCAAAAAATGAAAGTTGTCTCCCCCGAATTCTACTTGACTGACTTCTTAATTGATTGGTTTCCTAATACCAATCAAATTCCTCAAAAAGTCCTATTATAATTTAGTTTTCTAAAAGCTTCCGAATTGTTCAAGACTTACGTGGGGTGCATGGAAAATAGGAAACTTCAGCAGCTGTCAAGCTTTGGAATTTGAGTTGGATTGGAAACTGTCCGACGTTAGGAAACTACCAATTTCTGATTTTGCACCTTGAACTTCGATGCCCCACATGCAAATCGTTAGGAATCCTCCATTTAAGCCTTTTTCGCTCCAATTTCTGAAATTAATACAAAAATACCAATTATGGGTAAAATCAGTCAAATAGGGTAATATCTAGGGTAAATAAAAAAGAAAATATAAACAAATATACCAACTAAATGTACCCTATCAGTCATGTTGTTATAAAGATTTATAACTATTAATTTAGATTTATCACTGATAGACGTGAAAAAAATATTAGATACATAATATGCACTACCTGACATTTACAAGAATTAGTAAACTATCGTTAAATAATGATAGTGGACTATATCTTGTCTAGTGGGTAGTAGATAAAGTATTATTTGATGATTAATGATTACTACTAATAATTTATAGCATGATGCACATGGAACCTGGAATATGGTTCTCCTGTAGATATAGATATTGCAGATATTTTGCCTATGTTAGGTGCCTAAATCGCTGCAACAATGATCAGCACCTATGGTAAGATATACTTGCCTGCTTTCTTAAGCTATTGACTTCAACATTAGACTCGTGTCTTGCTCGACTTAACTCAGAAATTTGTGCAACAGAAGAATTGCATAAGCAACTACATAAAGAGAGAAAAATTCTTTTAAAATTGAAAAAAGAAAAAGAATCTACCCTTTACAGTACATGATTAATACTATAAATTAGAAAAAGGATCAATTAAACAGAATATTCTGCGACTAACAGAATCTATTGCACAAATAACATAATTTCAAAGAAAGAAAAAGAGGATGAGAGTGGACCAGGCTAGTTACTTGCTAGAGCAATCAAGGAATATGTTCCTTTTTGACGAAAAAAAAAAATCAAGGAATATGTTCTTCACCGCTGGTTTCATTTCATTTTGTATGCAGTCATAAGTTCAACTGGTTACCTTGAACTCTCAGTTACACATTCAGTCACAAGACATTATAGGATAAAGCAGAAGAAGAATGGAGCTGCAACATTTTGGCCATGAGCATCCACTGGAATTCAAGTCTGAGGGTATGTTTGAAGAAGAAGAAAAGGAAAAGTTGCCCAGTTATAATTGTTATATGTGTCGGAAATCCATTTCATTGCCGGCCTACTTCTGTAGACATTGTGATTGCACCTGTCTCCACGAGACATGTGCAAAGTTGGCTGATCAGGAGATTCTACATCCAATGCACTCAGCTCATCCTCTTAAATTCACCACTTTGGCTCAATCCCTGCGCCGGTGTGATGCTTGCTGGCAAGATTTCTCTGGTTTCAGTTACAGTTGTCCAAAATGTAATCTGTACATATGCATAGAATGTGCCCTGAAAGTTTCAAATCGACGGATCATCAAACACGATGTTCACCAACATCCCCTGACACTAGTAAAAATGGAAAAGTCAAGCAAGTGCTGTGCTTGTGACAGCCTGATGTTTGTTCCAAATAGTGACATTAATACCCCGTCTTACATGTGTACTACCTGCTCATTTTGGATACATGAAGAATGTGCTTCATTACCGACAATCAAAGGACTTGAGGATCATGATCATGATCACCCCCTCACCTTGGCTTACCAACTTCCACTTGAATTTCGACGCTATAATTTTGAATGTGAGTTTTGCAGAGAAGTATTGAAGCCATCTATGTGGGTTTATTATTGTGGTCGTTGTAGATACTTTGTCCATGTCTACTGCCTAAGCATCCATGTCAGGTTTGTCTTTACTGCATTAATGTAATTTACTTTGAATGACATTTGTTTCATGATATTCATTTGGACTTTTTTCTGCATTAATTGATTTTTTGTTAAGATTTGGGAGTCGCATAGATTATTATCATTATGATGCTGAAGCTGGTCCTAATGATCTGAGGCTGCCCTGCAATGATGTGTTCGATGAAATGATCAAACCTGTGATGGAGAAAAGGATGAAAGAAGAGTTAAAATTGTTGCCGGAGATTAAACATTTCAGTCACAGCCATCCGCTAATCCTTTCTTCAACTCTGCCGGTGGAGAATGAAAAGGATACTGAGGAAATGTTATGCGATGGATGCATCCAACCAATTTCAACTCCGTACTACACTTGTGCCGAGTGTAAGTACATGCTGCACTTAACCTGTGCCAATTTTTCACCTGAAAGATTGTGTCATGTTTGCGATTATGGTCACTTTTCAACCCTGAAAAAGTTTAGAAATGAGTTGGGGTACTTTTATTGCTCGTGGTGTGATACTAAAGGTAATGGCTTTTTCTTCGACTGTGAAGAATGCCGTATCAAAGTCCATTTCAACTGTCTTATCTTTTCGTTTGGAGAGCAAATGGTTTACAAACTTCATAAACAACACATTTTATGGCATGCAAGAAGTTACAGGCAAAGCCCATCAATGCACTGTCATGCCTGTAGAGAAGAGATAACAAGCTCGAATCCTTACTATAGATGTCGTTGCGGTTTCTTTTTGCATCAATGGTGTGCTACTTTACCAGGCGCAGTCAAGCATAGATGGGATAAACACCCTATTCTTTTGATGCATCCACCGTTCAGTGATCATCCAGATGAACTTTACTGTGAGGTTTGCGAAGATGAGATACACCCCAAAACTTGGATATATCATTGTCGCGAATGTGATCAATCTTTTCATCCTAGATGCATTCCTCGACTTGGTAAGGATGGTAATGTGAAGTTTGGTAGCACCATTCAAGTCGCCAATCATGAGCATCCCCTTAGGTCTGTCCGAAAAAGTAGATACAAATCTTCCTGCAATGGTTGTGGTACAAAATTTAATGGTGGGAAGGCATGGGAATGCGAAGTCTGTAGGTTTTCCTTTTCCTTGTGCTTTGCTTGTGTCTGCCATGCAATTGACCCTAGTTATGTACTCCCTGTGCCCCATGATTAAATATATATTGCATGGGGATTATATTGTAAGTTCACTCAAAGTCTCATCATTGAAACATTATAAGCTATGAGTGAGTAATTATTCCAAACATGAAACTCATTATATTGCAAATTGAAGTTGTCCAATATGACATTAAATATCTTTTAGTTGTGTGGCAAAGATTCATCCACATTGATTATAGGATCTTGAACTTCAATCAAAGAAGGATACAACATAATTTAACAGGTCTAATTCATCGTTAGATGATATACAATCACTGGATCAAAGTATGGAAGTAACCTTTTCCTAACAATCTCTCTCTCTCTCTCTCTCTCTCTATATATATATATATATATATATATATATTGTCTTTTTGCTTTTTATTGAAGGATCAGACACTGTGCCAGGATGTTATATTCTGCAAGAAAGAAGTAATCAGTACGGTCTTTCATTCCTAGTCCTTCTGAAAGAGGAATTGAGAGCTCTTATTGTTTATTAGTTGAAAGCTTATTGTCAACAAGTTTTAAGCATTAATCATTATTCTTAGCAATCATGCACGTTGTATAGAACTACTTAAGAACGGCAGAAGAACGCACACTAGACTGCAGGTTGTCCACAAAATTCCCCAAACAGCACTTGGCTGTTTCTGTACTCGCAGAGGAACATTGCCAGCTACATTTTTGCATATTATATCTGACATTTGGAATACATTCATAAGTATAGCAAAAATGCCTGAATCTTTCCATGTACTCCATAGTATCAGGATTGAGAAAATGACACTACCAGAAAAACAAAATAATGACATTAACCTTGAAATACTAAAGTAGCACATCTTCAGAATTTCTCGTCCCCTGAAACAAGTTGTGGTTAATCACTGTATATGACATTAGTTTCTTATATTACAAAATATAGGGCTTTTTTATTCAAATATTGCCTTTTTTTATCAGAAATATAGACAAATCAATTAATAAAATTCCAAAAAAGAAATTACATTGTCCACAGACTTTCTTCTCCCCTTCTTATTCCTGTAAGAAATTACATGCAAAAGAAACAATATAGATACAAGATTACGAGAAAGAGGGCCATAGTACTAAAGAACAAGGGTTTTACAGGTCACAAAATCAGAAACTAATCTTCTCGAAAGATGATGGAATGTCAGAGTCACAAACTCTAACCACTGTGCTCATTGTTTGTGCCCCTCCTACAATAACAAATGAGTTCTCAAACTTGACGCAAATTAACTGTGAGGCAGTCATCGCCTCAAAATTTCTGCCTGAAGGCTACCAGAACAGCCAAAATATTCAGCAAATAGAACAAACTGAGAAAGGAAGGAAGATGGAGAAGATTGTCGTTTGTTGAAGAAGGGAGAGAGACAGAGAAGATTGACATTCGTTAAAGAAAGAGGTGCCAGGATGAATTTTGGTGCAGAGAAGAAAATGAAAACATTTTGGTCTTAGATAGAGCATCTAAAGGATCAGAACTTTCTTTTTGAGGCATTGATTCAGTAAAGGCTTAACTGTATGTACACAAAGATTTAGGCATGTCTCCAACCAAAGCATGGATGTAAGTTCAACCATATGGGGTAAGATTACAGAGTTCTACAAGCCAAAATATAGACTATAATTGTCACATCTTCACTTAATTTTCAAAATTTATTTTACTTCATGATAAGGACAATTGTGGAAGCAAAATTGACGCACTTGTGAGAAGCAAGATGTTATATACTTGACTTGAATAATAATGTAGCATGTGATCATTGAAAGCATCAAATTCAGAAGGAAATTTATAAAGAAAAATGATCCACAATAACTAGAACATCAGACTACCAGAATATGCAAAATGACAGGGTACCGTTCAAATTCAATTGCATGCTTCAGAATCTATAATGATAGGCAACAAAAAATCTTCAAGAACTGTCCATGATGCCACCGACCTGTGAGAAACAGTGCTAGGATTAAGTTAATGACATCTAAAACTGAGATAGAAACTCCATATAAACACAGATTCAGTCCTTTGCAGCATTTATGTCAGCTTCACTAAGTATAATCTCATTGAGGAGCCAGAGGTATGGCAGCAGGATCAAGTTCAAAAGATCCTTCTGGGACACCTTCTCCTTCAGTGCCATGCATCGTATAAGAGGGGACTCGATGTGAGAATCTTAGTAGTTGATTTGGCGGTATTAGAACTGGCTTACCTTGGATTTTCCTCTGATATAGGCTCAGAAAACCTCCAACTTTATCCAAGAAAGCAACCTCGACAGCAGTACTCTCAACATATTCTTTGACAACCTCCACAAATTGATATTCATACCTCATCCTAGGGTGATTTTCTGGATTTGATCTCCACCTTATATCCCAGTCCTTAAATAGGGCCCAAATCTCCCCATTTCTAGGATATATTGTATATGTTAGTCTATCCATATTCTTATCATAATTTACTTGATGAGAGAATATACGAAAAGTAGTGATGTGTTCAGAATTATCGCGTGCAAACTTGCCACAGGCCACAGGGAAGTCCCTGTTTACCCAGTCAATCCCACCTTGATATCCTGGATGAGGATATAGCCAATTTATGCACAATTTAAATGGGCGAACATGTACCTTCATGATTTGGGCGTAGAATCTTGGCATGGGATCATGAGTATCATCATAACAAGCCCAAATTTGACCTGGGGAGAAACAATTCTCTTCTCTGTACTTGTCAAAATCATTAAATTCTCCTGGAGGATACATAATTCCTATTACTGAATGACCAGCAGAACCTGATCCTGACACATCAATAACATCACAATTTTGCAAGCTTTCTTCGGTAGGAGCATTTCCCTTAAATTCAGGAATATCATTAATATCACAATCTTGCAAGCTTTGTTCAATAGGAGAATTTCCCTCTCCTATTCTTAACTTTCCATTATCCACACCTGCAGAAAAACCAGTTGAATTGCCACATGCTGAACATTGAAGCAACGTTGCTTCGCTCTGTTCATCATGATTATTGCTCACCCGCAACCTCTTTGAAGAGCTTGGGATGTCATCAGCACCACTTTCTCTTCCTTGCTCAGAGATTGGTAGCAATTGTGCAAATGGCGTGCAATGGAAATGGTGATCAATGTCTGCCAAAACTTCCTCAGCTGCTATGACCTCATTTCCTGTTTCACTGCTCCCTCTTTTCCTGCTCTGGTTTATTGATTCACTGGATTCTCTATGCCATGAATGATCAATCCTCAGAACATCATAATCTCCTTTGCCAAGATGCAGTAGATTTACACTTCCATCTTTATCATCAAACCTCGCATCCCCAAGAACATCACCATTCCTTTCAGTCGCTGTGCATGACTTGAGCATTTTAATGTTACCATTCTCCTCATACCCCATTGCACTTGAAAAAGCAACGTAATACTTTGAGCAGTTCTGGCAGAAGAAATCTTTTTTTAGGCCACGTTTGAAGAGCACTTTCCTTACATCACAAAAAAAGCAGCTAGACTCCCAGATTGTTGTCGAATCAACTGATGAATCTAGCAGTTTTTTACTCTTGTGATCAGTAACATTTTGCATATTATGAGATGCTATATGCCCTGCAGCATCTGTCAATTGCTTTCCCCGTTCTGTGCATGCTAAACTTTCTTCCTCATTCAGGTGAAGACCATGCTTTGCTTCAGAACCAGAATATTGCAAGTGCTTATTGGAGATTTTAGCAGAATCAAATTGTTTCCCTTTAAGTTCAATTTCCTTCATCTTTAGATACAAAATCTTTTCCCTTGATTCAATCTCCTTTTCACGTTGCATCAACTTTTGCTCTTTCAAATCAAGTTCATTAGCTCTTTGCTCTATGTGATACTCCTTTAACCCAATTTCGTTAAACCTGTCTCCAACTGAACTCTTAATACTCTCAAATTCCTTTTGCTCCAGCTCAATCTTATCAAAAAGCCCTTGTATCAATTTCTCTTGTTCATTCAATTTTAACTCTCTCACCTCAATTTCCTCACGAATCATACCTAATGTCTCCTCCTGCAATTTTAATTCATTACTCCCTTTTTCTTGAAATAAACAAAATTCCTTCTCTTTTTCAACTAATTCGTCAAACTTTTGTTCAAGAGATTTCCTTGTCATATCCATTTCTTTTGAACTTTCACTCACTGATTCTTGAACTGAGCTTAAATGGGTCTCTCTGGACTGAAGTTCAGCTAAGCATTCCCGGAAAAGCAAGCCAGTTAAATCCAAGTGGCTCTCAAAATCTTCCCATTCAAGCATTAACAACAGAATAAAATTTTTAAGCCGGTCCTTTTTGGCTTCATTGGTAGCCAGAGCTTCAGATATCTTCTTCAAAACTCTCATTTTGTCCAAACTCTTATCTAATGTTATCATTTTTCTACCTGGACAGAAAGCAGGGTCCTAATCAGTTATAGTTAATCAAAAAAGAGAAGCCATACATGCATCCCGAAAATAGTCAGAGTACAAAAATAAGCAACTAGAGTTGCTAGAATCTACTAACTACCAAAAAGAGCCTTTCATACCACAATGCTGATATTCAAAATTTCCCAACTTATATGAGCAACTATACTTTGTGTCCTCAGTACATTGATCTGCTTTTATGGACAAGAGACTTGAACTTCAAACTTCAAACTATTTACCCTGAAAGCAATAAAATCACTGCATCCATCCTTATTTTGGGTGGCCCTTTAACTTTTTTGGTCAAGTTTTGTCTTTATAACAGGAATTTCCATGAACACTTAGTTAGATATGGAACTCAAAAAACCATCATTTTGGTCAGTTTTTTCTTCTTCATCAAATATTAGTTCTTAAACAACGGAAAGCCAATTTGGTCACTAACGCACCAGCAAATTTACAGTCATCCTTTATAATTCTGCAAAATAAAAGCAAAAAAGAAACCATTTTTTCTGCTAAAGTTCCATATCCATGCATGCCATTTCTCTATAGAAAAGCACAAGATCCATAAAATGAAAATAACCCACTTGCCAGATTGTACAAAAAAGTCAAAACAAGAAACCATTCTGCAGAAAAACTAAGAATTAAAATATGGGTCATCCTTTATTTTCCCATTAGGGAGCTGTAAGTACCTCTGCATTTCTGTCAGCCAAGAGAGTGAAGGAAGAAACAGCACGTCGGAATGTGGAACATTTGAGTGATCGGAGACGACATTTTTGGGAAAGATTGCTGGGTTTTTTTTTTCTACATACTAACGGCCGAAATCAGAAGAGCTTCCGTTGACAGATGATAAAACTTACAAGATGCCGGCAGAACTGGAAATGGCTGATAAAGTTGCAATTTTATTGGGAAAGTGTGCAGAACAGGACAGCTGCTGGCATGCTGCCTCATCAAATGTTTGTCAGTGCACACATTTCTTCCAATTCGGGGAATAAAAAATAGCCAAAAAAACAAAAAAGGAAGAATTTGTGGAAATTATTGGAGGATGTGAAGTTAATAAACCTTTATTATGAGGGCACTTTTGGAAGACAATAAAAATGCCAATAATTTTTGAATGAGAATAATATATAATAATAAGAGGATTTCTTATATATATTAACAATATATATATATATATATATATATATATATATATATATATATTATCGTTGAATCTACGATATAGAGGTAAAATTTATATTTTAAATTTAATTTTGAAAGTTTTCATTCATTCAAAACTAATAGTATATAAACTATCAATGTATATAAAATTAATCTTAATAATAATAGTGAATTGTATGGGGTGTGCCAAAAACAAATTAGTGAATTACTTAACACATAAAAAAGAGCAAAACAAAAAGTTAGCCATTAAACTAACTAATAAGCACATCCATTATCATTTCATCGATTATTACTCTTAATCTACAAAATAATCAGAGTTGTGTTTTGATAAAAAAAAAAAAAAAAAAACCATAGTGAACAAATATACCCTTACATTTTGACATGTGTTTTGATTATTTTGTAGATTAGGAGCAATAATCAATGAAATGGTCACAACTGTACTATTCAATTAATTTAGTGCCTAATTTTTGACGAAAAATAGTTTAATAGTCAAAAGTCGACACGAGTAACAATTTAATGGCTGCTAAGATTTTTGGCCCTTTAGTAAATAGTTATAACTTTTGTGATATAGTTATATAGTTTGTACAAAATTAAGTACAAATAGCTTTTATGATAAATAGTCCAAGTTTTGTCCTTTTTCGTAAATAGGGTTTTGAGGGCTTTTGGTTGAATGTTTTAGTATGTGTGAAATATTTATGTGAACATACACCATTTAGCCAATCTTAGTCAGATCTTTCAGTCATTCCCTTTCCCTTCTAGAGTTTAGAATCTCTATTCAGTACACAAAATACAACCCTGCACAAACAACTTTTGCTAATAGTCTTCTAGAGTCAGGCTAATATTACACCCTTGAGGGGTAAACAATAGTTTGATATGGAATCCCCAAATAGAATTGAATTCCATTTACCTAGTTGTTATGGAGGCTTCTTCTTTAAATAGATAGATTTGAAACTCAATTAATTTATATGGTATAAAAGTACAAGGACTTTACAACAATCCAGAGTTAATTACAAGGGGAAAAATAATGAAATTTATATAAATGAAAAACAAAAATATCAAACAGTCGAGCTCTTAATCAAGCAAGCAAAAATATATTTAAAAAAAAAAAAAAGATTTGCTCACATTTACTTGATTGTTTAGTATTGAAGAGCATTCCTTGTCTACTTGGATGGGCTAATACTAGACAAGGAGTCCATCCGAGTCAAGCGGAATAGGCTTTCTTCTAGTGCATTCTCTTTTTACCGGGAGGCGAAGCAGTTAGTTTGATTTTTTTTTTTTTTTTTTTTTTGCACCAAGCAAAGAAGCAAAGGATTTCTCTTTTTTTCCTAGTAAGCAAATATTCAACACATGGAGCATCCCTGTTTAGGTCTTATTATTTAATTTGATAGTTTAATCGATTAGCCCTTTTTTTTTATAAAAAAGATTTTGGAACTACTTGATTTATAAAACATGATAACTTTTTGTCTTTTCCTTTTGCGTCTACTATTGGAGATTTATTAGATCATTCTTGATTTCATGACGATCATCTTTGTTGCTGTATTTCTTTACTTGTGTTCATTAGTTGTCACTCTAAATAGTTACTAACATTTTCTTTAACAATAATGAATAAGTCACTAGGAATTAAAGTAAGAGGTAACATGCATATTGCATGTCTAAATTCATTAAAGCTGTTAAATGAATTGAACTGTTCGTTAGTTCGACTTGTTTAGGTTCATTCGTGTTCAATAAAGGTTCATTCGAAGATGTATATGAGCTGAGTTCAAACAAATATTTTGACTCAATAAGTAATTGAATGAATACGAGCGAGTTCGAGAGTTTAAACGATTGTTCGCGAGCATAGACTTAACGGTCATTTCACAAAATTTAGGATTAGTATCATTACAATTTTTATTCCTAATTGCTATCCTATTCCGGCCATTTCATTTTCCTCCGCCCTCTATTAGCTCTAATAGTCCAACTTTACAAAGTTGAAAGTTTCCGATCTTCACTTCTTCCTAATAGCCGAGGCGCTAGCTGCCACCACCACTAGCCCATTGGCCAGCGTCAAGTCTATCACCACCATTGTCTCACTACCACCAAACCTTCCCAAATTTCTCTTTCAATTTCACACCTGCAAACCTTCTCCTTCTAGGCTGCTACAAATGGCCACAATCCTTATTGCCGTCATCACCGAGGGTCTGAGCTGCTTAGCACCGTCTCTTTAAGGTATGTTAATTTTGTTTGCTTAAAACTTCGATCTTGTTTAGCTCTAATTTGTTGAATTTTAGATTTTCAATCTTAACAATTTTAGGGTTACTTTATAAGCTAGCTGTTGACTATTTATGTTATTTTCTCCTCAAATGTCTTTTGACTTTGAGAATTGAATTCATTTGGATCCTCTAGGATGCTACTAACAACTAAATTGTTCTATCAGTTGTGCTTAAGAACCACAGCCCATTATGGTTTTCTTCTTGTTGCCTATTTTGTTAGAATTTTTGAAAATTTTAAAATGTTGATTTAGATAGATGTGCGATCCAGGTTGCTTGTAAACTTATGTCATTAATTTGGAACTTCATTGAAGACGAAATACCTAATCAGTTTTGGGAAACCATAATAGGTAAGGGCATAATTAAATACAAATTCTAGTGAGGTTTGATAGTGAAAATCTTGTAAATTCTCATCTATCAGAGAAAGATCTAACCACATCCCACTTCTTGACTATTTATGTTATTTTCTTCTCAAATGTCTTTTGATTTTTGACCTTAGGTGGTTTTTTGTTAAAATGCAAGTAATTGGATATTTTATGAGAGAAATTTGAGATTTGAACATGTTGAGCCTGTTCACAAACAGCTCGTTTGAGCTCGAACTTGAATTCGAACATAGATTTTGCATAACGAGTAGAACAAGAACATAGATTTGGAGCTCGAATATTATCGAAAGAACACGAGCCTTGATCAAATAGTTTAATGAACAGAGATCAAACATGAGATACTCGATTCGATTCGATTCATTTACAGCTCTAGAATTCATAAACATGGTCGTGAAGATTTTTATCACTTTTATAG
Organism: Coffea arabica; assembly: GCF_036785885.1. Taxonomy (NCBI): domain Eukaryota; kingdom Viridiplantae; phylum Streptophyta; class Magnoliopsida; order Gentianales; family Rubiaceae; genus Coffea; species Coffea arabica. The sequence continues at coordinate 67,606,682 of NC_092312.1, read as the reverse complement.
TATAATTAGGGTTTTCCCAAATATTTGGAGACATAATTCAATTATTAAATTACAAAAGTATTACTTAAGATACTACATAGGGAAAAAGAAAAAAGAAAAAACTTATTTCACAAAAAATTCACTTTCAAGTCCAATTTCTATGGGCAAGTGGAGCAATTTCAATTGATGGCTCACTCTCAACAACTAAATGAGAGATATATTTCTCCTTTATCTTATGTTGTTGATTTCATTTCTCTTCTCCACAAGTAATTTTATGTGTGCGAAATAGATAGATCTTCCATATGTGTGAGAAAGACATAAGTTGTAGATCTACCATATATTATGTTTGACTGAGAAGGTTTATTAATGATTTCCTCTTCAGTGGCTGTTTTTTCAATTGTTTTAATTTCCTTATTGAGAATAGCAATTTCTGTTTGAAGATCTTTAACAGTGATAGGTTTGGTACTAGGTTGATCTTTAGTTAAGACATTTATTGTGGAATATCCTACGTCTAAGGAATTTCCTATGTCTTTTCTAATATCAAGACTAGTAGTATTATTTTGTAATAATTGACCAGAGATCAAAAGTTTTGGCGGTTTAATAAATTCTTGGTTTGGTAAATCGACGGGAGAATCTGGTAGATCTTTGTCTACTGGGTTTATATGAATTAATTTTAATGGATCTATGGATTCTGAATATTTATGAGAGGATATATAGGTTGTTTGAGGCTGATCTATGGATAGATCTTCTGATTTTGGCTTAGTTTGGACCTGATCTATGAGATCTGGTGTAGGAACTTGTGTTTTTATGGTTTTTGACATAGAGGATGCATGTTTTGATATGGTTGTTTGGACTGGACTTATGAGTTCTGGTGAGGATGACTCCTAAGATGGATTTACTCCAAAGGCTTTATTCTGCCAGGATATTCTCAAAATTCGATATGAAGTTAAGGTTCTGGCAAATTCAGATTCATATCTCAGACAGATACAAAACGGCATTTACAGTACCATTTGGACATTATGAATGGAACGTAATGCCATTTGGACTCAAAAATGCTCCTTCTGAATTCCAAAGGATTATGAATGAAATATTTAGTCCTTATTCCTCTTTCATTATCGTTTATATTGATGATGTTCTAGTATTCTCAGAAAACATAGAACAACTTATGTTGTTGATTTCCTCAATGATGAGATATTCTTCCCACCAGCCTTTGAATTGCCCAATAAATCCTATGAATAGGGCATGAGCAATTAGTTGATTGCAGCCATGTAATGTTTGATTAAACATAGTTGTGGTTGTCATTTGTTGAGATGTCATAGGAAGATTGTATCTGGTCATTTCATCTATGCTCCATTCATAGATGTCTTCCTTATTGTATGAGTGTTGAAGGATATTGGATTTTATTCTGAGAATATCAGAATGAATCATTTGAGGGTGGTATAGTTTTTGGATGTTTTCTTGGTTGAAAGTATAATTTTGTAAAAAGGAGTTGGTATATGATTTATTGAGAATAGAAGATCCTTGATTGTTTTGTTTGGTTTTAATCAAGGAAGTTCTTTGAATTTCGAACTCTTGTTTGGGTAAAGGAATTGGAAAGTTTTGTTTAATCCAAAATTTTTGGTCTTCTAGAGGTGTGAAAAGCAAGTTTGAGAAGTAGGTATTTGGAAGAGGAGTTTTTGGGATGAATTGGGTAAAAAGATTGTAAAGGCATTTTTCTGGATAGATTGTAAGAATTTTCTTGGCATGGGTATAGGCTGCCCCTTGGTCAATCCTGATTTCAATTTCATGAATGACCAATTTTGTTGAAGCAGACTCTGCCTGAACCTCTTGTTTGGTGATTGATTTATTCAGAAAAGATTTTGTCTGAGGGTTTTGCTCGATGCGTCTAATTTTCCGCCGGATATTCAGAATCCATAGATCCATTAAAATTAATTCATATAAACCCAGTAGACAAAGATCTACCAGATTCTCCCGTAGATTTACCAAACCAAGAGTTTATTAAACCTCTAAAACTTTTGATCTCTGGTCAATTATTACAAAATAATACTACTAGTCTTGATATTAGAAAAGATATAGGAAATTCCTTAGACGTAGAGTGATTATTTAGAGATAGGAAATAATGTTTGTACTAAAAGTTTTGATTGTTGAAATAGGGTAGACAGTTTGTTTTGAAGTATTAGGTTATGGATATTAGAACTTAAGCAAATATATTAAATCAAAAAGGAATTTATTGTTTTTTGGGTTTTATGACAGATATAGAGATTGTATCATAAAATTTATTTATGATTATGAAGATTATAAAGCAGGGGTTTTTTGAGGCATTATTCAAAGTGGCCAATGAATTTATATCGAATTGAGTCGCTAAAACAAAGCCGGAATGCCACAACAACTATTTTTTTTTTTTTTTTGTAAGATGAGGATTGGTTGTAAATTGATTTTCATAAAAATGTCACCAGCGACTTGCTTGGACCTGATTGAACCGAGAGCATAGTTTAATGAAAATAATTTAGAATAATCAAGTCTAACAATTATAAAAATTCTATTTGATTCTTTAACAGTTTTTTAGTCAAGTATTTGGTAGTTTTTTTTTAAATGTATTAGTTATTTCTTATTAATCAAGCAATAAGAACTATAAGTGGATATTTTATTATAGTATTCAATAGAAAAGAGTGAAGGGTTGAAAGTTTTGTTTCTATTGATTGATCAATACTATACTATTGCTTTTGTTACTTTTTTCCATACATAATTTCATATATGGAAAATAGGCTATTTATCTATAATTTAGTGTATTAAGATTGATCTTCTCACTTCTAAAATTTTACAACAGACAATGGCTTACCTAATAGCTCACCTTCAGGTCCCATTGCTTTATTTGATAGTTCATTTAATTTGGTTATTGATAGGTGGTTGCTTTATTTGATAGAGCTTTTTTTTTAAAATACAATTTAAGCCTACATCTGGTGGTTCTAAATTTGTTTGGTCTAATAATACCTGATCAACATCTTTACCAACCCTTTTTCACTCTAAAGCAACAAGACTTGAAACATGGAAGTAGGGATGGCAACGGGCCGGGGTTGGGGGGGTCCCCCGCCCCGCTTCCCCTGCGGGGGCACCCGCAGGGTTAATAAAATTTTTTTCACAGGGTTAATAAAATTTTATTATTGCTAAATTTTAATAAATAATCAAATACTAAAATATCAACACATCATCAAGTTATTATTCATTGTAATTTTACAATGGAAACTCATAAAAACAATCAAATAAAAATTATTTGAATACAATTCAACATGATGAAATAAATATAACTAAAATAGTTAAGTTTTCACTTTTGGTACAAATACAATTACTAATTCATTATTATGTTTGTGCTTGTTTTTGAGAAAAAATGTTATTCTATTAAGTGTAATTAGAAATTTAGTATAATTAATTAATAAATTCTATTAGTAGATATGTCTAATTATTCGTATAATTGATAATATCAATTATATTACATACACTAATATACATTATATAATACATCTAACTAATAATATCATTATCATAAGTTTATAACTAATTAAATTACATATTATATTTTTTTTTTTTTGCGGGTGGCGGGGCGGGGGATGGGGCGGGGGTATACTCTCCCGCCCCCTGCCCCGTTTCTAAACGGGGGGAAAAATTCCCCCCCGCCCCCGTCCCAACCCCCGCCCCGAGAGCCCCCCGCAGGGCGGGTGCCCACGGGCACCCGCTCCCATTGCCATCCCTACATGGAAGTTCTTAGAATAAATTATATGGTTCAACAATAGAAAAATTCTATAGCAATCCAGATTTCATTAGAGGGAAGAAAATGGCACAATTATAATAAGAATTAATCTTCCATACACTGACAGTATATTCACTTTCACCATTTGATGCATGACACATAATTCGAATTTGAATTTGAAACCCAAATTTTGCACATGTGTCGTGCATTCAACCGTGATAGTATATACACTGTCAGTGCATATAAAATTTACTCTCATAATTATTGAAAGTAGAAATATAAAAAATTCAAGGTCTTAATCAAGCAAGTAATAATGCATCTAGATACCAACACTGGATAGTGTCTCGTTATAGTTATTAAATTGTTTAAGATTTCTCAAATCCTGGTCTATTATGATTTTCTCAACACTGGATAGTGAAACCGTTCAAGGAGGATTAGACTTTAATCTAGTCTAATTTTTTTTTTCTTTTTGGACAGATCCATTGGTGTTTAAAGTCTGTTTACACCAACAACAAAAAAAAAAGAAAAGAAAAGAAAACTTTCTCCTTTCTCCAAGTTGGAATGGCTCGGTGGAGTGGTCATCATCAAGTCTCACTGCTTTATTCAATAGTTAAATTAGTTTGCCCTTTCCTTAACTGTAAACCGATGGTTGAAAGTTTCACGGTTATCAATTTAATAATATTTCATCAACTTAATTCTTTTCCTCTTTACGTCCAAAACAACTCTAGTTGGAGGTTTATTAGTTTGGGTTTTGGTTTCACAATCAAGATCCTTGTCATTTTTTATCCTTTTTTTTTTTTTTGTATCCATTAGTTGCTCCCTTGAAAAATTATGAAGAGTTAAAGTAATAAGCAAGAAACAAGTAAAAAGTTTGTACACACAAATTGCACAGACAGATTACTAAAAAGTATAAAGAGTCTCTCTCTGCAAACTAGGCAGTTTGATATCCAAACAACTATCAAATGTACAATTAAGCTTAAAACTATAGGAGGCTAGCAAACACAAATTCAGAAATATTATTATAAGAGCTAACACAACCCTATAAACTGTTGAAACAAAAAACAAGACCTATAATATTCTTCTCCAATCTCCACAAAAGCAATATATCCATCCAATCTAGGAGCCAACAATTCTATTTTAGGGAAATTAATACATAATTAAAATCCCAATAAATTAGTCTCCTACTTGAGATGCTGTTGACTAGATTTCTGGAAATTAATTAATAGAAAATAAAGTTTATGTTCCGAATATGCTGACTAAACATTTCATCTAGAAACTAAATATGATATTCATCTCCCATGGCCCACTTTCATTAATGATGAAAGGCAATATAACAAGATATGGCTAAGAAAAATTTCTAATCATATTCTTTTCTTTGATTAATTAGTTGCTCTTCAAATCTTTATTGACCTTTTCCTTTAATAATAATATAGGCTACGCATGGATTAAGTGGTTTTGAGGTGTTTTTCAAAAATTTTGTTGTGGCGATGTATGTGAAAAAACTTTTACTGTAAATGATTAGGTGTTTTTGGGGTGCTTTTGAAGGTGTTTTTAGAGATGTTTTTGAGAATGTATTTTGAGGTATCTTTGGAATTTAAAATTTTAGTGGGATATTTGTAAAAAATTTTAAAAAAAAAAAACTTCACCACCAACAACAACTGTCTCTCCCTTCTCCTCTTCCCTCCTACCCCTCCGTCCACCACCACATAACTTGTTCCAACACAAATGGTTTCCCTTTAGCTAAAAACGCCTCCCTCAATCTTTACCTAAATCAACCTTCTCTATAACCCTAAGCTCTGGATCTTTGTTGGCATTCTCATCGGAAATATATGGTATGTCTAACGGTCCCTTCAGCTTTAAGTATCAAATTATCATTAGAATCTTTAGCTTCACCTTCCCATGAAACTACGAGGCTTAATTCATAACCAAGAATGATTTTCTAGGTGAAAATATTTAAAAAGTGTGTGTGTGTGAGAGAGAGAGAGGAGAAGGAAGAGAGAAGGGGAGAGAGAGAGAGAAACAAAAGAAAGATGGTGGAAGGCTAGTGGTGATGTAAAAGAAGAAAGAGGTTGAAGATTGAATTTATATTTTTACTATATTTAAGTGTTTTTCTGTAGTTATTTTTGGGGTTATTTAAACTCCAAAAATTGAAAAAAAAAAGAAAAGAATATGAAAAATAGAGGAATTCATACAGACCCATATAGTTTATAATGAATTAAAGTAAGATATAAAAAACAAGTAAAAATGCTTCAACATTCAAACTGCACAAATGCATTTGTAACAAGTAAAAAGGCTTCCATATAGAAACCTTTCAATTGAAGAGCCATGAACCAAAATACGAGTGATATAAAAAAAAAAAAAAAAACCTCTATAACTTGGGTGGTTTGATATTTGAACTACTCTCAAATGTACAACCACCTAAGTTTAAAAGGTTTGTGAAAGCTAGGAAGCACAATCAATTGAGAAATTTTATCACAGGAGCTAATAAGACCTGGTGAACAATAGAAATAGTAAGTTTTAAAATACTTTTTTCTAATATATAGAAATCTCATCATCTAATCTAGAAGCCAACAAATTCATATTAGCATAATGAATATGTAGTTAAAATCTGAGTATATTAGCCTCCTTGAGGTGCTACCCAATAGATTTCCCTGCATTGATTTTTTTTGTGTGGAATTTTTTGTTCAAATTTTTATAAAGAAGCTCAATTGTCAAATTCTTCTTTCATGGCTCACTTTTCATAGATGAAATACAAGGCAATTTAAAATTGAAAAGGCCAAGGAAAATAGATTGTCGTTCTCTAGCGAATTTCATGAGTTGTCCCTCAAAAAAGTTACTGCTATCTATATTTAATATGTAATAGCAAATTAGTCTCAATGAATTAAAGTAAGAGGTAATAAAATAAGTAAAAAAAGTGTCAACACACAAATCGCACGGACATATTTCTAAAAAGTAAAATTTTTATCTCATATAAGTTGACTGCACATTTCATCTAGCTCATTATCAAATTCTTCTTGCATGACTCACTTTTTGTGGATAAAATAAAGGCAATGTAAGAGGAAATAGCAAAAATAATAGTTAATATTATTCTTTTTTATTGATTAATTGCCTAAAAAGATATTGACGTTTTTAAATATTATAAGGCATGTTTGGCAAACAATTTTATACTAAAATTTTCTATTACAAAAATTTTTTAACAACTTTAATTACAATAATGTCAACAAATTCCTCGACATTTTTAAAATATACACATCAAAATATCCAAAAACACAAAAGATTTCTTTTTTTTTCTTCCTTACCCCATCTCAACCCATTATCACATCTACTAGTGCCACCCTCCTTTTATATTATTCCTTTCTCTCCTCCTTTTCCGGCCCTCTTCTCATCTCCCCCTCTCCACCCCTCTCCCCTGCCACCTCTCCTCCTCTCTCTCTCCCCTTCTTCTCATGCGATCTGGTTGCGTGACTAGATTGCATGGGAAGGAGGGGAAGGGTGGCTAGGAAAGGGAGAGGGGAAGAGATGACGAGGTAGAAGGGAAGGGAAGGAAGGGAGAAGGAAGAAGGAGAGGGAAAGGGAGGGAAGGAAGAAGGAAGAAGGAAGAAGGAGAGGGAAAGGGAGAAAAAGCCAAAAAAAAAAGGAGTATCTGGTGTTAACAGGCACGCTGTAGGGAGGGAGTAAGGAGGAAGATCAGTGGTAGGGTAGGGGAGAAGATGAGGGGAGGAAAGAAAAGGAAAAACCAAAAAAAGAAACAGAAAAGAAAAGGAAACATAAAATGAAAGAAAAAGGAAAAAAAGTTTTACACACCCCAAAAAGTTTTTTTTTATAAATTTTACAATAAGTTATAGTAAAATTTTATATAAATATCCAAAGAAACTCACATGCCAAATGGGATCATAAATATATCAACACAACTCACATTTAATGCCACTTAAGTTAACTTTTACAAAACTAGCAAGCTCAACAATTCAAGAAATATTATAATGGAATCTATTAAATTTTCAATAAAAAGAACAAACTCTACATTTTCTTCTCTAATGGAAGAGAAATCTATCATCTAATTTAGGGGTAAACAAATCTATATCAGAGAGTTAAATATGTAGTTAAAATCTGATGATATTGGCCTCTTGCTTAGGTGTTCTCGAATTTCTATACCGAATCTATTGACCAAACATTTCGTCAACAAATTCGTTATCAAATTCTTCTGGTAAGACTCTTTTTTTTTATACAAAATGGAAAGTGGTGAAAGAATAATTGGCCATACAACTTAAGTTTTTTCTCTCTCATTCATTAGTTGCACTCAAAATCAAAGTTTTTCTTTAATAATAATAGATGAAGATAAGCCGTTTAAGTTAAGAAACTTCAATACATAATTTTCACTTACATTTAGGCCTTCCAATGTCTCCTTGGAGACTATGTTGCTAGGCATCAAAGTGAAAAAAAAAAAAGAACACAATTTTCATTTACATTTAGATTTTCCAACAACGGTCTTAAGTCTTGACTTAAATAGAGATCAACTATCCTTATTGACCATGAAGCGTGGCGCAGTCATTAAGCTAGATAAGAGAGAATATATTATGTTAATCAATACCCATTATGTCCTTACACGAAAATCATATTTTGAGATAAGTTGCAGGTAAAAATACACGGTGCCACTTATGGTATCATCGAAAGACACAAAACCCTATTCTTTAAAATTCCCTACATAATCACTTTACATATTAAACTAAACTGCATTTTTGACCCGCTACCAATGATATTTTTTTTTATTCAAAAAAATTATTTCTTTCTTGCCTTCTTCTTTCTCCCAAGACCACTCCTTTTCTTATTTTCCTTTCCTTTTTTTTTTTTGCCTTCTTCTCTATCCATTGCCATCACCACTGCGGCCACCATCCCCCTTTTCCTCCTCTTTCCTCTCCTACCACCTACTACCACCTCTTGCTCTTCTTTCCTCCTGCACCACCTCTCTCTTCCTCCTCTTTCCTCTCCTACCACCTACTACCACCTCTTGCTCTTCTCTCACCCCCTCCTCACTTCTTTCTTCCACCACCTCTTTCTCTTTTTTCACCCTCTTCCCTCTCTCCCCTTTCCCACCCATCCCCTCTTTTCCCTCCTCCCCGATGAATAGAACTGGTCGCAGGAGTTCCCCTATAACCTAGAAGAACCTTCGTGCAAGTTATTATTCTGAGAATCAAGCCTCTAAATTGCATCCATTAAAGAAAATCAGTACTCAATTATTTGGAATAGCCCATTAAAGAAAATGCTGCTTAGCACTAGAAGAAAATTCAATTATATTTTGGTATCAAACTAGACCATTGACTACACAATAAAGTAAAAAAGCAAATTTTTCCATTCATTTTACCAAATATCTAGAAATACTGTGCACCCTTAAACATATATTCTCATTTAAAAATAGGCCTTGCATTGCATCTTTATTAGTTGGAGGTTAATACAAGATACTGCTCAATAGAACACGTTGGCTGAATATACTCTCGTCTGAATTTTCAAATTGTTTGCATCTAATAACAGTGAGTGCACTTGGCAAAGGGCAAAGCAACTTGTTCAAAAATTTTACAAATCGTTGAGGACTTACTTTGCCAACCATCCTGGAACTAAAAAAGATATTTGATTTGAATAATAATAGTAAGGCTCAAAGTGACTCCATCACATTGAGGGGATTAAAAATACTTAATTGAGGGACTTCTGCCTTCAAGACTCAAAATTAGTGCGTCAAATTACGATTTTTAAAACAAGCATACTGATCAATTGAGGGACTCCTTCCTTCAAGACTAAAAACTAGTGCATCAAATTAAAATTTTTGAAAGTTTTCATCTTCTTCTCGGGTAAATTCCCTTTTGACCCCCTAAACTATACCCTGTTTCTCACTTCAATTCCTAAACTTTTAAATGGGACACTTAAATCCCCAAACTACTGAATCCGTCCCAATTAAGTATAACCATTGACGGACTCGACAGAATCATCAGGGTTTTCCGAGCATGCAAAACAAGCGCCGTTAGTGAGACTAGATACACCATGAAACTGAAATAGCTAGGACATAATTGTAATTTCGCCCGTTAGGTATAAGGGGAAAAGAAAATCGAGGGAAGCAGCTTTGTTTCTGTCGTCTTCACCGTGGATTTGAACAGAGAGAGAGAGAGAGACGGTGTGAATGAAGTTAGCAGATTTCTACTAATCTATACCCTTGACATTCTTATGACCGTGAGTTAGAGGTGACTGACATTGTAAAATGGGAAAGTCAAGATCGACATTGAAGAGGGCTGATGGAGAAATGAGGTCACCAGTGAAGAACAAGAAGAGAAAGGCCACTCCCGGTAAGAGAAATGGTATTAAAATGTCATTATTTGCTTGTTGGATAATAGCGTATATAGTAGTTGGGTTATTTTGCTGTGTTGTCGGTTAGGTTTTGTAGTGATATTGTGTAATGTAAAAAGGGCCAGATTGACCTCTGTATGTTATACCCTGTTTGTGATAAATTATGGTAGACAAAATTGTTTAATGTCGAATGTATGGGCAATTTGATGATTTGGGGTATTTTTTAAGGCAATGTTTATGCTGTTCAAACCGTAATGTTCCCTGTATTTCAGACATTGTGGTCCTCGATCCACTGTAAAAGGTGTAAAAAAATTAATTATTGAATTAAAATTTTTTTCTTTGAACCAGGAAATGGTGATAGCGGAACTTGGCCTGAACCTTTCTCCTTAAAGATACACTATCAAGGGACCTTCACAGACTCTCCTAACAAACAGTATATAGAGGGACGGGTTGATTTTATAGATAGATGCAACTCAGAAATGTAGTCATTAGTAGCTCTAGACAAATGTGGAGTCCGTCTTGGGTATGATGCAGAAGATCATTTTGGGTGGTATTATCTGCTATCAGGGATGACATTGGATACAGGTTTGGTCTTTTGTATGTGTGATAGGGATTGTGAGATGATAGTGAACACATTACCACCACATAGGGTGGCAGAAGTGTTTCTTGGAGTTTTGTCACAAGGTTGTCCACAGGTTGCAGCACCCTGTAGTACTGGGCCAAAAATAGAACCAGAAACTGCAGACAAGCAAGCAAAAGGTCTTGATGTTGAACCAGAAAGTATTGAAGTAGCACCAAAAACCGCAGACAAGCACGCAAAAGGTGCTGATGTTGAACCAAAAAGTGAGGAATTTTATAGTGTTGCTGCTGAAGATGAAACAGAATATGAAGACGTCAACAGCAAAGCGACTGAAACTGAAAATTTGGTAGAAAAGAAAGCTGATAATAGGAGTGATGCTGCAAAGGAACAAAAAGATGTTGAAGGCTGTGATGAAGCTTCAAATGCACAAGTCAGAGAAGAAGATGACCAAAGTAAACATTGTAATAAAAATACACAAAACACAGCCAGCAATGAAGGTGGTGTAGGCAAAATAGAATGTGATGCTGCCAGACAAGAAGAGGAAGAAAATGGAGTCAATGTTGATGAGAAGATGGCAGATTCAGACTATGAGGATCAAGGGGGAGACAATGACATATTAGATGAAGCCATCAAAATTGGTCAAACATTTGGAGGAGACCTAGGTGCATATTCAGCTGGCCCTTCGCATTGCAATAAATCTGGTCTTTCTCATTGCAGTGAGCAAAGAAAGAAGAAGGTAGGAAGGAAGGGAGACCCACCCATTGAAATTAACTGCTGTGATGACTCGGATATGATTAACATTGATGACATTGAATCAGAATATGACTCAGATGATTCATTTGAATTGAAGAGTCAAAATGAATCCGATGAAGATGGGAATAGTAAGATAAGAAGGCCTAAATTTCCAGTTTTTAATGAGCAAACAGACATGAAGAAATCAAAGTTTGAAGTTGGTCAGAAGTTCACATCAGTCATTATATTCAGGTTGGCTGTAAGAATCTAAGCAATTATGGATGGGAGAGATGTGTATTTCAAGAAAAATGATACACGGAGGGTGAGAGTGAAATGCAGAAGTTGTGACTGGCAGCCATTTGGGTCTAAAATGCAAGATGAAAATACCTTTTAGATAAAAACACTTAGTGATGAGCACACTTGTGGAAGAGTGTTCCACAATAAAATTATGACATCTAGGTTGACTAGCAAACTATTTGTTGATGAGGTAAGAAAAACGCCATCTATGACAGTGCATGAGTTGATGACCAAAGTAACTGAGGAGTTAAATGTTGATTTCAGCCTTAAGCAAGGATATAGAACACTTAGAAAAGTTAGAGACACTATTCAGGGGTCTCATGACAAACAGTACACCATGTTGGAATCATTTTGTGGTGAATTGAGGAGGGCAAATCCGGGATCTACTGCGTTTGTTGAGACTGATGTAGATGAAGATGGTGTTTCTAGGTTTAGAAGGCTGTATATGTGTTTAGAACCAATAAAGAGAGGTTTTTTAGCTGGTTGTAGAAAGTGGATTGGGTTAGATGGTTGCTTCCTAAAAGGTCCATATGGTGGGCAACTTTTGTCAGCAGTTGGAATGGACGGTGATAACAAAATGTTTCCCTTGGCAATGTCAGTTGTTGGGGTAGAGAATTATGAAAACTCGAGTTGATTTTTAGGATTGCTTGCACAAGATTTAAAAATTGAAGACTCTAGTTGCTGGTGCATTATGACTGACAAACAGAAGGTAGTATTTATTAATACAAATTAATAAATTTGTTATCCATTAACTATTTATGTTATACTATTGATATTAATGCGGCATATGTGATTGTTGTGCTGTGTTGCATAGGGACTACTTTAGGCTGTTAGGGACAAACTTCCACAAGTTGAACATAGGTGTTGTGTCCAACACCTTTACACTAACTTCAAGCAAATGCATAGAAGTCTTGTTCTTAAAGATAGGCTTTGGAGATGTGCAAGGGCTTTATACATGACTCAGTTCAAAGCAGAAATGGAAATGATGAAGCAAGAATCAAATAATGCATATGCATGGTTGGATGAAAAGGACCTCAATACTTGGTCAATGGCTCATTTCAAGACTGGATTGGATTGCGATCTACTGGTTAATAATGTGTGAATCTTTTAATTCAGTTATTTTAAAGGCACGATCACTGCCTATCATAGGCATGTTGCAAACTATTTACTTATATTTGTTGAAGAGAATGGAGAAGAATAGAGAGACAATGTCCAAACATGAAGGTTAAACTACTTGCTTACTGTTTTTTATCAGCACTTCTTTCTAGTTACCCTATGTTCAATATCTAATTTGCCCTTTTATTTGTCAGGTCTCTTATGTCCAGCAATTTTTGACATTCTTGAGAAGGCAAAAAAAGAGCAATGCATGTGCATATGCTATTACGCTGACACAATGAAGTATCAGATATGCTGTCCTTTTGGTGACCAGTTTGTTGTTGATTTGAGGAGCATGACCTGCACTTGTAGAAAATGGCAACTGGGGGGAATCCCATGTGGCCATGCAGTGGCTGCTATTTATAGGAGACGTGACAAGCCAGAAAAAAATGTGGCACCCATCTGCTGGAAGACTACATACATGAAGAGTTATGAACCTGTGTTGAATCCAATAAATGGACCTAATCTGTGAACCCCAGTAGATTTACCACTAATGAAGCCTCCAAAATATGGAAAATCACCTGGAAGGCCAAAAAAGGCAAGGAAAATGGGACCAAATGAAGATAGGAACAGGCAGTCATGCGTGAATCCATCTAAACCTCACAAAGTTAGCAAGGTTGGCACTAAGATGAGTTGTAGTCTATGCAAGAAATATGGCCATAATAGGAGGAGCTGCCCTGAAAAAAATCAGCAAACTGCTCCAGTGGAAAAGGGAGGAGATGGGCATATGGATAAGGAAACTAGTGGGACCAGCACACAACAAACAGATGCCATCAGAAATGAAACAAGGCATACCAGTACTGGTCCAACTACTTCTAATGTCACTCACTTAAGTACACAAGAGCTGCACGGCTGCTCCTCAAAGTCAGACTCAACAAAAAATTGGTGGAGAACAACCAGTCAAGGGCACAAGAAAATGCTCATTTTGCAGGAAACCTGGCCATTCAAAGAAAGGTTGCAAGCTGAGGCAATGGACCTTTAGAAACTCACTGGACATGACTAGAGAACTTGGACTCAACAGAGCTGAAACTGATTCTCTGATCAACCCATGTGAGACAGCTTCAAACAATACTGAATCTGGACATATAAGTGCTTCGAAATTTCAGTTTTTATACTGTGTGAGATGTGAAAATGTTCACTCTCCTATTAACTACTTCTTATCTCGTGACATGTAGTTGATCTCCAATACTGGTGACAAATTTTATTCACACAGTCCAGGGATAACAATGAAACCACCAGACTCATACATTGATGATAGGCAAACAGAAGAGCTTGATTCAACTAGCCGTGTCACCGAACGACTTCAACGAACCCCCTTCACTTGGAGGGGAAACATGTGTGTAAATCTGTCTACATTGCAGGCAGCAGCAGGTCACGTGAATTAGGGATGGCAATGAAATTTGAGAGTCAATGTCATTATTTGGGTCCCCCGCCCCGTTGCCATCCCTAACGTGAATCATTCAACTACCATTGCCAATGTGCAGCTCCATGGGAATGCAAATGAAATTGCAAAGTTAAGAAATTTAAATCAGCCTCCAAAATAGTTGTGTTTTGTAAATGCCAATGTGCAGCTCCATGTTTAGCTAGGTTTTTGTGAATTTCTGTTGCTTTGTAGGGAGCTGATGTTTTGTAAATGGCAAATGATGTTGTTAATGCCAAGAAATTCCAGCTGTTGTTTTGTAAATTTGTGAAACTTCTGGTCTTTTGGTGTAAGGCTAAACATGCCTTCTTCTTAAATGATCAAATTCAGTCCATTTTCAATTGCATTTATTGTGTCAAACAGTTGATGGTGTTACAAATGTTTACAGGTGTATCATCCATTGACAAAAGTAGTTCAATAAGTTGGGACACTTTAGTCCCTCAACTACATAAAACGGATGAATTATAAACAATACTTCATTACATAGGGACATTTAGGTCCCTAAAGTTCAAACAAAAGAGCATGTCAGCCCCTACTGCTTCTTCAAGCATAGCTACATTACACCAGAAACTGCAGCTTATACAGAGAGATAAAATTACATCTTTTCCATCCCAATTACATAGCACCATTTTCCCTCTACTACAGCGTTGCTTCTTTTCCCACATAGATGGACATTTTCTTGTCAAACTCCAATGATGACCTTTATGGCCCAGAGTTGAACAAAAGGATCCATACAACAGTAATAACCCAGTGAACAAACAAGTACATCTTCAGCCTTCTTAGTTTTGCTTCCTGCAGCTTTGAGTTCTCTTGCAACCTCTCAATCTCAGCCTCCAATTTATTTTTTGTTCTTATCAGTCCAGGGATTATATCCTTCGATCTTTGACACATCTCAGGATCCACCCAATCCCAATACCTGCATCCCTCTGATTCCTGCATTAACAACACCATTGAGAGAGTAAATACAAGTTTACTTAGGTGCATTGCATACAAATCAAAATCATAGGGGAAGAAATGCAAACAGATATAATGGAAATGGAATCACCCTGTAATTTGGACATCGACAAAACCTTCTTCCTGGGTTTAAATCAGTCCATGATGTCATCATCAATGCTTGTTTTCCACAGTTGCATGTGCCCCTAACCATCTCTCCTTGGTCTTCTTTCTTATCTTCAGATTTCCGCCAGCTCTCGACCAAGAAGCTCTTACCCCTCATTTCGGTAATTAGGGCACAATCCGTCCCTTTTATGCATTGGATCGGGTCAATTATTTGACCCGATTGTGCTTGATAAAAGGAGGGAAACTACTTTGTGCTAAATACGGTTATTTCTTTTTCTTTTTATATCTTTTCTCTGAATTTCCATCCTTGCCCTTGGTCAGCGGCGCTTGTTTTGCACACTCGAAAAACCCTGATGATTCTGTCGAGTCCGTCAACGGTTATACTTAATTGGGACGGATTCAGTAGTTTGAGGACTTAAGTGTCCCATTTAGAAGTTTAGGGATTGACGTGGGAAACAGGGTATAGTTTAGGGGGTCAAAAGGGAATTTACCCTCTTCTTCTCCAATGGTCCGTGACTGCAACTCCTCCAACTATCTCTTCCTTCTCCCTTCATGGCTGCAACCACCTTATGCCAGCTATAGGTCACAAATCCATTAAAGGTCAAATTCCACCTTAATTAAAATATATGGTGGTTATATCAGGGTTTATGAAAAACTAGCATGGAAGCACATGCGTTGCACGGTTATAAGTTTTATGTACTATGATTCATAATTTTAGATTCATAAAAATAAAATGAAATTTAAATGTTAAAGTATTGTAGCCATCAATCTTCTTCTGCTCTATAAAATGTGTAAAGTACCATTGTAGTATGTTCTGATTGATTTTTAATTTTAGCGGAAAGCTTAGAAAAGCATTAGTGAAGTAAATTAAGATGAAGAAGAATAACTAATTACATCTAAATTCTTAGAACAAAAAAAATTTCATGGTTTTTTAACCAGCTAAATAACTACTTTTATCAAGCCATGTGGTTTGTAATATTTCAAATGCTTCAATAGCTAAATACTTAAGTTAAAATGTTTATCTAGAGACAAGAAATTTATTTAGGGAAAATAGGAAAAACACCCCATTCCTTGACTAGCTATTGTGAAAATTAAACAAATTAATATGTTTGTTGTTCTCTTATTCTTTAGTCATTGAATATGGTAGTTTATCATAAAAAAAATTTTGGTCGTTGAATGTGTTTGCCAAACTATGTTCAAGACGAATGTGATTCCATGGTAAAAATATTTTAACACTAAAAGGTAAACTAAAAATTGACATTGTGCTCCTATTTATTCTTGGCTCAAAATAAAAAATTAAATCTAAAGTTCAATAAAACTAAGATTTACATTAAAGATTTAAGTTGATTTCTTGTCATTGCACAACTTTCTTTTCTATCATCTCAATCAACTACTATTAATAAGAAAAAATACAATTTTAGTCTCCAATGTTTAGTACTCTATATGGTTTTGGTTCTTAAAGTTTAGCATAAACAAATTTGGTTCCCATTTATATCACCTATGTAGTTTTAGGCCCTAAAATTGTAGCAAGAATTAAATGTATGATATGCTCCACTTTGAAGTTGCTAAACTGATAGCTCTCTATTATTGTCCATCCAGATCTTGTATAATTAGTACTATTAATGGTAAACATTATTCATTCATAGCACATATATTTTAGTATATTTGAGTGTGTTTTTGTAGTTGTTTTTAGGGTTACTGTAGACTTCGAACAAAAGAATATGAAAAAACAAAAAGAAATCCATACAGACCTATGTAGTTTATAATGAATTAAAGTAAGATATAAAAAACAAGTACATGCAAACTATACAAGTGCATTTGTAACAAGTGAAAAAGCTTCGACATAGAAACCTTTCAATTGAAGAGCTGTGAACCAAGATAAGAGTCATATAAAGAAAGCCTCTATAACTTGGATAGTTTGATATTTGAACTACTCTCAAATGTACAATCACTTAAGTTTAAAAGATTTATGAAAGCTGGCAAGCACAATCAATTGGGAAATATTATCATAGACTTGGTGAACAATGCAAGTAGTAAGTTTTAAAATACTCTTTCTAATATATGGAAATCTCGTCATCTAATCTAGAAGCCAACAAATTCATATTAGCATAATGAATGTGAAATTGAAATCCGAGTATATTAGCCTCATTCTTGCGGTGGGTGCTACTAAATAGATTTTCCTACATAGAGTTTTTTGTGTGGAATCCATTGGTCAAAATTTCATAAAGACGCTTATTGTCAAATTCTTCTTCCATAACTCACTTTTCATAGATGAAATAGAAGGCAATTTAAAATTGGAAAGGCCAAGAAAAAGTTAGACTTTTCATTCCCTTTAGAATTCATGAGTTGTCCCTCAAAAAAGTTATTGTTATTCATATTTAATATATAATAGCAAATTAGTCACACTAAATTAAAGTAAAAGGTAATAAAACAAGTAAAAAAATGTCACACGCAAATCGCACGAACATATTTCTAAAAAATAAAATCTTTATGTCGAATATGTTGACTGGATATTTCATCTAGTTCATTATCAATTTCTTTTTCCATAACTTACTTTTTGTGGCTAAAATAAAGGGAATGCAAGAGGAAATAGAAAAATAATAGCTAATATCATTCTTTTTATAATATCAAAAAAGTTTGAAGTTAAAGTGGAAGCTCATGCGAGAACAAATGGCTAAGGAAAAATGCTAGTTTTTTCTTTTCTTGTAATTATTAGTCGCCCCTCAAAATGTTATTGCATTTGTCTTTAACAATAATGGATTCACACTGAATCAAAACGTCAAGAAACAAGTAAAAAACCTTTAACATGCATGATTTTTTAGTGGAAACTTTTTTTTTTTATTCTCAACGTAGCTTAGTGTCCAAAATTGAGGTAGCTTAGTGTCCAAATTATTCTCAACATAGATTTCTAACAAATAAAAAAAAGTTTCCACTAAAAAATCTTTCAATAAAGAGCTACCATGATATCTAGGAAGGCTCCAAAACTGAGGTAGCTTAGTGTCCAAATTATTCTCAAATATAAAATTACTCAAGTTCAAAACTTTTTGAAGCTAGCTAGTATCAAATCTCCCTTGAGGATTCTAATAGTTTCACTTAGCACTCCTTAATTTTGAAAAAAATCACTTGCCTCCGCTACTTCTAACTTTTGTAATATTGTCAATTCATTTTAAAATATATTAGTCAAAAGCTAATTTTTGGATAGGGAAGATGTTTTCATTCCAAAAGTATACCCTTCTCTTACAACATTGAAACCCAAAACCAGAACTTATATAGGACTTTCAGAGATGACATATTATTATCTAAAATGAATCCATGTCCCCTTGGAGACTGTTTTGCTAGGTACAAAGTGAAAAGAAGAACACGTAATTTTCATTTAAATATAGGGTTTTCAATCATGGTCTTAACTTAAACAGAATTCAACTATCCTTATTAACCATGAAACAAGTCTTAATCATTAAGCTAGATAAGAGAAAATATATAATGTTAATCAATACCTATTATGTCCATACACGAAAATCATATTTTGAGACAAGTTGCAGGTAAAATACACGAAGTCCCCTTATGGTATCATCCAAAGACACAAAATGTAACGACTCCACCTCTCCCAAGGGCGTACCCTAAGCTATCAACGGGCCGCCTACTAAACTCTCGCCAAAACTCGATAGCAAACCACAGAATCAAACCCAATATACAACCTTGCCACAAAATACGCTAAATACAACTCTTACATATAGTTGTTTGCCAAAGTAACTTAAAATACAAAAGAGAGTTTAAACTTACAATTCCCAATCAAAACAGTATAATACCTTAAACACTTAGTCTAACTAAAACAAAAGCTAAGTGTTAATTCCCCGAATCACGATCCAATCCTACTAAGGAAAATAAAAGGAAGGGTATGAGTTTGCACCCAATGAGGTCTAAGAAAAACATGCAATTTAAGAAATCAATTATTTCACATATATAAGTCGACAAGAAGCATAACAAGAGATATCATTAAAATCCATATATCAATCATGAAGGATACGGAGCACTGGCAAACACTTGATCAATCAGTAATTCAAGTAGTCGACACTCCGTCAACTTTCATGCCCATGTAGAATCACCACTCCATCCACTTTTCACCCCCTACCGGGCCCACACACCAACAAAATTTCAAGAATTGGTATTACTCGAATATACCCAAAACAGTATGGATCTAACACATATATATTACCCAAGGTTCGTTAATCGAGTTGACCAAGCCCTTGCCAGCCCAACCTCAAATAACTAGCTGTTGGGTTTTAGGATCCCCACATATCAAGAATATCATGTCACATTCACTTATACCAATAACAATTCAATAGGATTGAGTGTGATAAAATACACACTCGTCCGATCCTAAACAAGTTCACAATCATGTCATTTTCTCAAATTCATTGACATATCAAGCATATATATAGTGCTACCATGCACTTAGAACACTCACCAAGTAGCACTTAAACGTCTACAGAAGGCTCTCTTGCACCCTCAGATTGCAACTTTGGCAAACAATTACAACATATAAGTGAACCCTTAGTATTCACCAAATCAATTCACTTAAACACGAAAACTTTGTTTTCAAAATAGTCGACTTTAGTGTTCTAGACACTTCAACCCATTTAGACTTTAAAAATCGACAATTCAAGTGAAAATACAACTTTCCAATAGAGCAATTGCATTTCGAAAGTTCAAACAAGGCTTTCCACTCCTACAGTTTTCTAGTAGGCAATTCATAGCAAAAGTTCACTTTTCAATTACCTCATTCATAGCTTTTGTCCCAAAATCATCTTATCAACAAGAATCACAGTTTTATAGGGTTTCTTAAACTAAACCAACCAAACTTTCATGAAAACAAAGATCCAAAGTCAAATCAATTCATAAAATTGTTAACCGCTAAACTTTGGAGGAAATCTTACTTTTCCTTCTTTTTAACTTCAAAATTTTGATCCAAAATCATTATACATACCAAGATCAAGTTCCAATAGAACCTTTTGAGCTAAAATTCATCCAAAACAGTTTTTAAAATAAAAAAATTAAAGTTGGGATTTTAGCTCACAAATTCGGCTAATCTTAGGCCATTTTTCCAACTTTCAGAAGTCTACTTTTCCAACAAGATAACCCACCTTACCACTTCATTTTCTTACAAATTTGTCAACATACCTCAACCAACATATATAGAATCAAGTAGCATCAATTTCCTAAAAAAAATTTCTGCTCAAGTGTACAAACAAGCCTCAGATTCAAGGAAGGCAATGCTGAAAATTTTGCCCATGATAATTGGCCATCTAAACCAAAAATTTCAGCATACATATTCTTCAATTTTTACCAACAATCACCATAAATCACACTCAAATTCTCAAAGGTTTCATCAATCATTAACCCTAGGATATCAAAGATAAAATCCACCATAAATCACACTCAAATCCTCAAGGGTTTCAAGTAGATTGATGAAAGGATAGCTTGGAACTTCAAGAATCTCAAGAAAATTTGAAGTCTCTCACTCTCTCTTCCTCTCTCTATGTTCGGCCAATCAAGGGAGAAAGAATGAAGGCTTTTAGTTGTTTTTGGAATTAAAATACAAGCCACAAGAAAGGTTGCCAAATCAACTTTGAATAGTAATTAAATAGTGTTCTCTACTTAAGATTTCTTAATTTCAACCCTTAACTTTTCTAACCTTCTTTCTAACTCCCAAAATCTTCCTTAACTTCACTAATATCTCAACTTATTTTTTTCTAGGGTTTTGGCCAAATGCATTAATAAGTCACGAAATCAACAATTTTCAAGAAATTAATCGCTCAAAGGTTAAAATAAGTAAGAGAAACTCGTTCACCACTTAACAAGTACTAAATGAATGCAAACTTTATAAAAATATAATTTAAATCAAAATGCAAATAGTTGGGAAGTGAGAAAATAATTTTCTGGGTCATCACATTCTCGCCCCCCCTTAAAAGAATTTCGTCCTTGAAATTCTCACTTGGTCTAGCGAACAGATCTGGATAGTTCTTTTGAATTTCCTCCTTCCTCTCCCAAGTTGCTTCTTCAATTCCATGGTTTCTTCACAGGACTTTCACCAAAAGGATTTTCTTCCCTCTTAACTCTTTCACTTCCCAATCCAAAAGTTGTACTGGCTATTCCTTATAAGTCAACGACTTGTCAATCTCTAAGTCCTCAAGTTGGAGTACATGAGTCGGATCTGGATGATACTTCTTAAGTACAGAGATATGAAAAATATCATAGATTTTAGAAAGATTTAAAGGCAACTCCAAGCGATATGCTACGCTTCCCACTCGTTGTAAAATCTTAAATGGTCCCACATACCTCGGTTTGAGTTTCTTCCTTTTTCCTGTCATGATACTAGCTTTCAATGGTGTAATCTTAAGGTAAAACCCTATCCCCAATTTCAAACTCTAAGTCATTTTTTCGATTGTCTACGTACCTTTTCTGCTAACTCTGAGCTGCTTGAATTCTTTGTCGTATAATTTTTACCTTTTCATAAGCATCTTCAATCCACGGTAACGTGGTTGAATCCACTATTTTCTTTCCCCTATTTCTTCCCAATAAATTGGGGAACACCATTTTCTCCTGTAAAGAGTTTCATATTGAGCCATTTGGATAGTCGAGTGATAGTTATTATTATAGGAAAACTCTACCAAGGTTAGATATTGCCCCCAAATTTCTCTAAAATCCAAAATGCAAGTCCTCAACATATCTTCAAGGGTCTGAATCGTCCTTTCTGATTATCCATCCATCTAAGGGCGGTAAGTAATGCTAAAATTCAACTTAGTACCCAAAATTTCTTGTACTTTCTGCCAAAACTTAGACACAAACCTGGAATCTTTGTCTGACACTATATTTACTGACACCCCATGTAATCTCACAATCTCATCCAAGTAGAGTTTAGCTAATTTCTCCAAAGGATACTTCATGTTAATCGACAAGAAATGAGCAGTCTTAGTTCAACGATCGACTATCACCCAAATTACATCATAACCCTTCTAAGTCCTTGGTAACCC
The DNA here is from genome assembly GCF_036785885.1 of Coffea arabica. Lineage (NCBI taxonomy): Eukaryota > Viridiplantae > Streptophyta > Magnoliopsida > Gentianales > Rubiaceae > Coffea > Coffea arabica. Next base: position 67,584,354 of record NC_092312.1, on the reverse strand, counting down.
CGACACGAAATTCATGGTAATGTACTCCCATTTTCATTCAGATATTTCTAACAGCTGCAGTAATCCTGAGGATTTTTGGTGTTCTGCTTTCACCGGTTGACAAACAAGACAGGTCTGAACAAACCATGCTATTTTCCTATTCATATTATCCCACCAATATAATTGTTTCAAATCTCTGTATATTTTATTACTCCCCGGATGTATTGAATACTATGAGCGGTGAGTTTTTTCTGAAATCTCTTTTTTTTTATTTCATCATCCCTTGGCACGACTACTCGATTTCTAAACCTTAAAATTCCATCGGATCCCAAGTAAAATTCTAAAAGTTCTCCTCTTTGCACTTTCTCGCTCCACTTGTAAACCACAGGGTCTCCTTTTTGAGCTTCCTTAATGCGTTCCAATATAGTAGACCTTATAACTATATTCCCACAAATCACTTTTTGATACTCAATTCGAGGAATCCACTCACTAATCGTTTCTAATAATTGTCATTCCTTAATCATAAGTCTGACTATTTGAACTTTTCGACTAGTGCATCAACTACTACATTAGCCTTTTCCGGATGATAATTAATGGTGCAATCATAATCTTCCAAAAATTTCATCCACTGACGTTGCCTCAAATTCAATTCTTTTTTAGAGAACAAATATTTAAGGCTTTTATGATCTGTATACACCTCAAAAGTCACGCCATATAAGTAATACCTCCACTTCTTTACGGAGAATATCACTGCGGCTAACTCCAAATCATAAGTCGGATAATTCTGCTTGTGGGGTTTCAATTTTCTAGATACATAAGCTATTACTTTTCTTTTTTGTATCAATACACTACCTAACTCTTCTTTCGATGCATCAGTATACACCATGAAACCATCTCTTCCACTTGGTAAAGTCAAAATCGATACACTAGTCAACTGCTTTTTCAACTCATGAAAACTAGCCTCACACTTAGCACCCCAAATAAATTTGTTATTTTTTTTTGTTAACTCAGACAACGGCCTAGCAATCTTGAAAAAATTTGGGATAAATCGACGGTAATAACCTGCTAAACCCAAGAAACTATGAATCTCAGTGAAATTTTCTAGTTGCTTCCACTTAGATACCGCATTCACCTTCGCTAAGTCCACAGTCATTCCATCCTTAGAAATTACATGGCCAAGGAAGTATATCTCATCCAACCAAAACTCGCACTTGCTAAATTTAGCATACAATTAATGTTCCTTTAGGGTTTTCAATACTATCCTCAAATGGTATTCATGGTCTTCCTTTGTTTTCGAGTATACCAAAATATCATCGATAAAGATCACTACAAACTGATCCAGATAAAGTTTAAAAATTTGATATATTAGATCCATAAAAGCTGTTGGGGCATTAGTCAATCCACAAGGCATCACTAAAAATTCGAAATGCCCGTATCTAGAATTAAAAGTAATTTTGGGTACATCCTCTTCTTTGATCCATAATTGATAGTACCTTTGTCTAAGATCCAAATTAAAAAACACCACAATTCCTTGTAATTGATTAAACAATTCATCTATGTGAGAAAAATGATACTTATTCTTAATAGAAACATCATTCAAACTCCCATCATTCTTAATAGTAACATCATTCAACTCTCGATGGTCGATGCACAGTTTCAAACTCCCATCTTTCTTTATAACAAATAGGACTGGAACTCCTCAAGGTGAATCACTCTTGCGTATAAATTCTCGCTCCAGTAAATCTTGTAGTTGCAACTTCAAGTCTTTCAACTCAATTCATGCAGTCCCTGGCAGCAAGTCGATCTTCAACTCCACCTCTCTCTCAGGTGATAACGAGACCAACTCCTTAGGAAAAACGTCGGAAAAATTTTTCACTATTGGTACGTACATCTTCCAATTTTACTTGATTCCCTGAGGTATTAATTAAGAAGGCTAAGTACTCTCAAGCTCCTTTACATAACAATTTCTTAACTCGAATTCTTGAAACAAAAGCTGATGAGACTAACTTTCCTCTCACATCCATCCTTAGTGTTGCTTCCCCTGGAATGCACAATTTCACAACTTTCATCTTACAATCCAATCAAGCAAGATATTGAACTAGCCAATCCATCTCCAAAATGACTCATATCTCTTAATTGGTAAACTTATTAGGTCAGCCAACAACGTACGCTCTTCAATCCAAATCTCGCAATTTTCATACATCAAGTTAGAGGTCCAGCAATGATCCCCCGTGGATGTTCTAACTTCAGAATCATAAGGCAATTTAACAGGCTTTACATCTACTCCACTCATAAAATTAGGTTTCACAAATGAATGAGTCGCACCAGGGTCTATTAAAATTTTAGCTAAGCGATAGAATATAGAGATCGTACCTTCTATAATCTCAGTCGAGTAAGGGATTTGTTGATGATCCAAGACATAAACCCTAATCGGCGCTTTAAAACTACCCCCTCCTGAACTCATTGACTTAGTAGCAGGCTTATCTGATCGTTGAGCGTTGCTTTCTTCTAAAAACATGAGCGAGCAAGTAGAAATTTGATACTCGGCATTTTCGTAGCGTAAACACTTTTTTCCTTTCCTCTAACAATTGTTCTCAATATGACCGGATTTTTCACAATAACCACAGGGTGCATGAGAGGTTACTCTCTGGCCTCCTTGTAAGGTATTCTTTGACTGTCCCAGACCACCTTGGCCTCTTCTCGCTGGAATCACTCTAGGTAACTTTAGCATTCTAACTCCATCGGTCTCTCCGCCAACCTTAGAAGGTGGCATGCTCTTATTGGTTTACCCTAATGTGCCACTCGGCACATTTCTTTTTCTCGCTTGAAAGCCTTTAATTTGAATCCGTGCACTCTCGACCCTCTGACCCTTTTCTAATGCCTCGACAAAAGTATCAATCCGGGTTACTGCTAAAGCCTCTTGAATCTCCACATTTAACCATTGTATAAATCTCCTTACCCTTTTCCGCTCAATCATGACCAATCTTGGAGCAAATTTTGAAAGTCTAGTAAATTGAGTTTCATACTCTGCCATACTTAAATTACCTTGTCGAAATCTTATGAAGTCGTCCTCTCTTTTCTCTTGAATCAAAGGAAGAAGGTACTTCTCGTTAAACTCTCTCACGAAATTTGTCTAAATCCAAGGGGTCTAGTTTCTCTCCCACTTAATTCTCACTACATTCCACCAAGATCGAGCCGCTCCCTCAAATTGAAGAACGGCGAAGGTCACTTGCCGTTCTTCGATGTAATTTAGGGCAGTAAAGATATCGATCATCCTTTCGATCCAACTATCAGCTATCTCAAGATCAGGCCCTCACAAGAACTTAGGTAGGAAGAATTTTTGAAATCGTTCCAAAACTCTGTCAACTCCTCCCTCAAGACCCCCAGGTTGAAACACGGGTTCTTGACCTTGCCTGTCCACTATCCTCTCTAAGAGGTTAGTCATTCGATTAATGATCATAGCCATTTGGTCATTTACTTTAGCCATTCGCCCTCGATTTTGATCGACTGCTGATTCTTGGTCACCCTTTTGCTCTTGGGGTTGCTTACGTCCCCGACCACGATCTCGATCTTGACTTCGATCATCCATGATTTTAATGCAAGTCTAAACATGCATAAGCAGAATTTAACTACATGTACAAGCTATAACACCAATTAAAAATAAAATAAACATTTTATTCATAATAGCAAGTCATAGACATGTACATCCGACCAAAAGAGTTCATAAGATTTTCCAAATTAGGGGAGATGGGTCAGAATACACAAAATACAACATCCCAAGTTTCATCAAAAACATAAAATCTCAAAAGAAGCCCCATCTATCAACTATCCCCTATACATAAAAAGGAAGGACTTTCAACGTGCACTATCCTAGTCCATAACAGAGCCAGTAGACTCATTCTCATGAGCAGAACTAGTTGCATCTCCCTCTCTACGGGCTCCATCGCCCTGGCCTTCCACAGGTACATTAGTATCGATCACCCCATGGAGTAGCGCTCCACATTCGTCGATAATACTCCTAGCTCGGGCATTGACCTCTCTAACCACCCTAGTGAGACGGCCATTAACTACCTGCAGCTGCTCTCTAAAAGCATTTGTCCTCTCTTGCTCCATCAATATGTCCTCCTGGAGCTCCTGAATCCTATCAGCCTGCATCCTCACGATGCCTCTCATCCTCTGAATCTCAATCCGAGCCCTACGATTGGCTCCAGCTAACCTCCTCCTCTCATCATCTATGGCTAGGACCACTCGATTAGGATACGAGTAGGTCCTCCAACAGTCACAAGGTCGAATGCGGTGTCCAGGTTCCCAACGCCGGAAAGGTCCTCCAGATCCCTCTTGATAAGTGATAACTTGACGTGGTGTCGCTGGATCCACATTACCATTATTCCCTCCTTCCATATCCTGCATAACAACAGAAGAAGAAATTTAGATTTACTTACCAAGTTTAAACACTAACACTTGTCACTACTTAAACAATTCCTAACTTAACAAGTCATTCTAGCACTCTTAATACTTCACATCTACAAGACTTCCTATTCGGCCTAGATTACTCCGAAACTTAAGTTCTGATATCAACTGCGACGACCCCATATCTGCCAAGAGCATACCCTAAAATATCAACGGGTCGCCTGCCCAACTCTCGCCAAAACTCGATAACAAATCACATAATCAAATCTAACATACAACCTTGCCACAAAATACACTAAATACAACTTATACATATAATTGTTTGCCAAAGCAACTTAAAATACAAAAGAGAATTTAAACTTACAATTTCCAATCAAAACAATATAATACCCTAAACACTTGGTCTAACTAAAACAAAAGTTAAGTGTTAATTCTCCGAATCACGATCCAATCATGCTAAGAAAAACAAAAGGAAGGATATGAGCTTGCACCCAGTGAGATCTAAGAAAGACATGCAATTTAAGAAATCAATTATTTCACATATATAAGTCAACAAGAAGCATAACAAGAGGTATCATGTAAGCACATCATTAAAATCCATATATCAATCATGAAGGATACGGAGCATTGGCAAATACTTGATCAATCAGTAATTCAAGTAGTTAACACTCCGTCAATTTTCATGCCCATGTTGAATCACCACTTCATGCCACTCCATTCACCTTTCACCCCCTACCGGGCCCGCACGCCAACAAAATTTCAAGAATTGATATTACTCTAGTATATCGAGAACAGTATGGATCCAACACATATATATTACCTAAAGTTCGTTAATCGAATTGACCAAGCACTTGTCGGTCCAACCTCGAATAACTAGCAGTTGGGTTTTGGGGCCCCCACATATCAAGAATACCATGTCACATTCACTTATAACAATAACAATTCAGTAGGATCGATGCGATAAAGTACACACTTGCCTGATTATAAACAAGTTCACAATCATGTCATTTTCTCAAGCTTATTGACATATCAAGCACATATACAGTGCTACCATGCACATAGAGCACTCACCAAGTAGCACTTAAGCGTCTACAGAAGAATCTCCTGCACTCTTAGATTGCAACCTTGGCAAACAATTACAACATATAAGTGAACCCTTAGTGTTCACCAAATCAATTCACTTAAACACGAAAACTTTGTTTTCAAATTAGTCGACTTTAGTGTCCTAGATACTTCAACCCATTTAGGCTTTAAAAATTGACAATTTAAATGAAAATACAACTTTTCAATAGAGCAATTGCATTTCTAAAATTCAAACAAGGCTTTCCACTCCTACAGTTTTCTAGCATGCAATTCATAGCAAAAGTTCACTTTTCGATTACTTCATTCGTAACTTTTGTTCCAAAATCATCTTATAAACAAGAATCACAGTTTTATAGGGTTTCTTGAACTAAACTGACCAAAATTTCATTAAAACAAGGATCCAAAGTCCAATCAATCCATTACTTTGGAGGAAATCTTACTTTTCCCCCTTTTTAACTTCAAAATTTTGATCCAAAATCATTACACATACCAAGATCAAGTTCTAATAGAACCTTTTGAGCTAAAATTCATCCACAACAGTTTTAAAATAACAAAATTAAAGTTGGGGTTTTAGCTCACTATTTCGATTAATCTTAGGCCATTTTTTCAGCTTGCACAAGTCCACTTTTCCAACAAGATAATCCACCTAACTACTTTATTTTCTTACAAATTTTTCAACATATCTCAACCAACATACATAGAACCAAGTAGCATCAATTTTCTAAAAAAAATTCCAGCTCAAGTGTACAAACAAGCCTCAAATTCAAGGAAGGCAAAGTTGAAATTTTTGACCATGATAATTGGCCATCTAAACCAAAAATTTCAGCATACATACTCTTCAATTTTCACCAACAATCACCATAAATCATACTCAAATCCTCAAAGTTTCATCAATCATTAACCCTAAGATATCAAGACGCAAAAATCCACTATAAATCATGCCGCACCCCATTTTTTACGATGAAAAGATATATTTGAAATCGTATTTACAAAAGATGCAATTTTATTTTAAAATAAGTGAAAAAGGACCTAGAATGAAATTTAAAAAAAAATGACGGTTTGGGTCCAAAATTTAGTCTAAAAAATTTTTTTAAGAAAAATAGGAGTCGCCACTTGATATTGAATTTTGGTATACCAAGTCACCTAAAAATATTTTTAACAAAAAGAAAATAAAACCCTTTTTCCACAACTCCAGATCTTTAAAAACAAGAGAAAATGAATTCGGGAGTCACGATTGAAAAAAGGAAAGGCAAAGATTCGATCGACTCAAATCTAAGGCACTCTTTCAACTTAGTCGAAACTAGTTGCGAGATATAGTCAAAATTTCTTTAATCTAACTCCTAAATTTATCACGTTTGGGTGTTTCCTACATTGTTGCAAATATAAATTTATAGAAAATATCAAAAGGGACAAAATATCCATTCAACGGTTTAATTGATACCAATTGCATTAATTGCGAAATCCAAACTAATCCCTTGAAAGGGGTCACGAGTATGCATAAATGAAATTCAAATAAAAGAAAAAAAATTAAATTATATATCTAGATATAAGTGACCAAGTAATAGGAATGTGGCATAATGAGTACAGGCGACAAAAAATCGTGACGTAATTTTCTTATATAAGGATGAATGGGATATTTAATGCATAACGATGAATGAGGTATTTAAACTAAAAAATTATAATCACCCCATTTCCCTTGTTTGAAGAATAATTCTCCTAATATAGACAAGTAAATGAACTCGCTTAAATGAGATGCAATTCTAAATTATACGATTAACACATATAGAGGGTAGGGAATAGAGGATAATATAATAGGAAATATCATGCAAATGCAAAAAATTCCTAAAAAATATGCATGAAAATATAATAAATGTCACGCAAGAGATGAATCTAACGCATGAACGATCTAAAGGTCTAGCGTTGGACTAACCCATTTCTAAAAATCCTTACTAGCATTGGACAAACATGTAAGCGGAGGGAGAAGCCACAATTAATATTGAACTAGTGTGGTGACATCAAGCATTAATAATAAATAGTACAACAAATAAGGCATAAATTAAAATAAATAAACAAATAAGAACACATAGCACGTAACACGTAAACATAATATCTAGATGTAAAAATCTTAAGGAAAACGGATAAATCATATAACACATAAACCACATAAACACACAAAACCTACCTATTATAACAAGGAATCTAACTACAATCTAAAATAGGGAAATATAAAAAATAAAACCTATCTATTTTATCTATTATAATAGGGGACCTAATTACAATTTAAAGTGAGAAAACATGATAGAATAAACCTATTTATCCTATCTATTATATTGGTCTATCTAATTACAATTTTTTAAAAAGAAAATATTACCTATCTATTACATTTTGAAGTATTTAAACACCTCTCAAACAATTGTAAAATTAATAAAACAAACATAAAAAAATTTGAATGATCATTTGAATCAAATAAATAACAAATCATATAAAAATATATAAACACATAGGAGTACATAAAAGCACGTAATTAACATTTAAATAATAATATAGGTACCTCCCTTTTGAAGTGGTGACTAAACGAAAGTCAAATTGTCCTATTTATACTCAAAAGAATCATGACACCAATTTAATTGAAAATAATACTAATGATAAAATACTAAATTCACATTGACATGTCAAACATAAAGGAATTTAAGAACATCTTAAAAATCACAAGTTAAATATGTTCAAAAGTAACATAATTAGCTATTAAAGAAAAAAAATAATTATAACAAAGGGAGTCAAAATTCATTAGGAACTGAATTGCAAAAATTGAAAAAATTTTGGGTCAAAATTATAATTTTCAAAGTTTAGGGGTCAAAATTAAATAAAGATAAAGTTAAGGACCAAAATATAATTAATTTAAGAACCTAAGTGAAAGAAATTTAAAATTTTTGAGCCACAGTGAAATTTCTCAAAAGGCCAAGGACAAAATTGCAAAAAATGGCTTCTGATTTCTTAAGAGTAAAGACCATTGGCCCACTTTATGATTTATTGGGCTAAAATTCTCTTTGGCCCGAAGCAAAACAAAATTGAAAAGGAATGGATCAGCCACTAAGTTTACTAAGATAAGCCTGATGAAAAGGGATTGGACTTGAACCCAAAACCCACATGAAAGCCCGGAAAAATAAAACTCTAGCCCAACCAAAAAATTAAGAGACCAGCCCACCAGAAAAAAAAAATTAGCCCAATCCATTTTCTTTTCTTTTCTTCTTTTTTCCTTCTCCTTCCCATCCATAGCTTCTTCTTCTTCTGCTCCGGCCAACTGGAGCTCCAACCACCGGCTGCCATGGCCGCCACCGCCGTCACTGGCAAATTTTCCGGTCACCAAATTTCACCAAAATACATTCTCTCACTCGATTTTTCGCGTAGAATCCGTTTTTGAAATTAATTTTTACAAAAAATGAATCGAAAGTGGCGAAAATAGCAAAAGTCAGCCAAGTTTTTATTTTTTTTAAAACACTCAAACCTTCACCAAAAATCATAAAATTTATACTACAACACTCCTTACAACTTCTATAATACAACAATGATTTTAATTTGACAAGAAAACAACATAAAAGGGCTAAAATAAAGCAAAAAAGCCCCTAAAAATCCTTTTTTTTTTTTTTTTTGCCTTTTAGACTACCAAATTGACAAAACTTAATTAAATAACCTCTCCAAACCATTAACTAGTCATGATTATTCATTTTAACAACAATATATGTACAAAATTAACATTTTTATTCGGTTTTCCATCTTGGCATTTTTTCAAACAGTTAAGATGAGTATAAAAAAACCATTCTTCTTTTCCTAATTTTGTTCATGACCTATCTCAAAATTCAGCAACCCAACAACCAAGGAAGCCAGCAAAAGCAAAAGAAAATTAAACAATGAAGCATGGATTTAACGTGCTAAACAAAACTAAAAAATTTACCTCAATGTAGGTGGCAATCCCTTGGTTGAAATTTTTGATGCAAATTCCCAAGCTCTAATTGTCCAACCGATTGCTGCCTCCCTTTTTGTTGTGTGCGAGTGTGTTGGGAAAATATTGGGAGAGAGGAGGGCCGAGGGTGAGAATGAGAGTGAGGGCTGAAGTTTTTTTTTTTTTTTTTTTTGGTTAAGAAAATGAGAGGGAGCCTTGAGAGAGAGCCGAGAGAAGAGTTGAGAGTTGGAGTCTTGGTTCTTGTCAAAAGGCAAAAAGAAATGGGTGAGTAGTTTTTTGTCAAATGATGAATTTTGACCCAAATGACAAGAAAGGTGAACAGAGATTGCGTGTAAAAATGGATTAATACTGCATTTGGCGAAACAAAATAATTAGGATGATTTTTTATTTCTTGGTTTTCTTTTTGTTCTTTTTTTTTTTTGTTTTTTCTGTGTTTGATTTTTTCTTTTCCTAAAAGAAACCTGTAAAAATGAGAAAAATGTGCATTAAAATGCAAAAAAAAAATGAATAACTCATTAAATAGAAAAAATTCAAAAAAATATTAAAAATTGATAAAAATTTGATGTCTACGAATCACACTCAAATTCTCAAGAGTTTCAAGTAAATTGATGAATGGGTACTTTGAAACTTCAAGAATTTCAAGAAAATTTGAAATCTCTCACTCTCTCTTCCTCTCTCTATGTTAAGCCACCCAAGGGATTAGGATGTGTTTGGATTGCATTTTTCATGATTTTTCATGAAAAAATTATTGTAGCGATTTGATGTATGTGAAGGAAAAAAGTAATAGGAAAATGTGATTACAGAAAACGATGTAATTTTTCGACGAAAAACAGCAATCCAAACAAGGCCTTAGTTGTTTTTGGAATTAAAATACAAACCACGAGAAAGGTTCTCAAGTCAGCTTTGAATAGGGATCAAATAGTGTCCTCCACTTAAACTTTTTTATTATTAACCTTTAGCTTTTCTAACCTTCCTTTTAACTCTCAAAATCTTTCTTAACTTCACTAATATCTCAACTTATTTTCTTTTAGGGTTTTGGCCAAATTCATTAATAAGTCATGAAAATAACAATTTTGAAGAAATTAATTGCTCAAAGGTTAAAATAAGTAAGTAAGAGAAACTCATTTACCACTTAACAAGTAAATTCACTAAATGAATGCAAACTTTATAAAAATATAATTTAAATAAAAATGTAAATAGTTGGGAGGTAAGAAAATAATTTTCTAGGTCATCACACAAAACTTATTCTTTAAAAATCTCACATTACCACTTTACACTTTTAACTAAAATGGAAATTTGATTTCTGACCTGCCACCGATGATATTCTTTTTTTTTATTCAAAAAAATTATTTCTTTGTTTCCTCCTTATTCCTCCCAACACCTGTAAAATACCATTGTAGTATGTTCTGAATGATTTAGAATTTAGCAAAAGCTTAGAAAAGCATTAGTGAAGTAAATTAAGATAAAGAAGAATAACTAATTACAAAAATTTCCTGGTCCTTTAACCAGTTGAATAATTACTTTGATCAAGCCAAGTAGTTTGTAATATTTCAAATGCTTCAACAGTTAACTACTTAAGCTAAAATGTTTTATCTAGAGACAAGAAATTTGTTTAGGGAAAATGGAAAAACTCCCCATTCCTTGACTAACTATTGTGAAGTTAAAAAAATTAATATGTTTGTTGTTCTCTTATTCTTTAGTTATTGAATATGGTAGTTGATCACAAAAAAAAAAAAAAAAGGTCATTGAATATGTTTGGGAAGGGGGTCATTTACATATTATGTTCAGGACAAATGTGTTTGCATGGTAAAAATATTTTAATCCTAAAACATAAACTAAAATTTGACAACGTGCTCCTATTTATTCTTGACTCAATAAAAAATTAAACCTAAAGTTCGATAAAACTAAGATATATATTAAAGAGTTAAGTTGATTTCTCATTCTCCAATAGCCAATATTGCACAACTTTCTTTTAGATCCCACCCCTATCCTTTCTTAAGGTTAAAAGTCGAGTTTCAGTGGTAGATCATCAGGCATGCAAACAAAGCTGAAACTTTAACAATTGATACCAAATTTTGGCTCCAGAAACTTGCATTATAGTGACCGTTCTGTTCTTTAATTCTCCCTCTAATATTCAATATAGAATAGTGTTTTCCCCTAACAACATCATCCCCAATTGGTGGTGAATGCTTGAAATTGCTATTATTTATCGGAATTCAGCAGACCAACAATACATTTTAGATATATATACAGAGGAGAGTGCTCAAACAGAGACATGAAAACAAGTGCTTGGCAGGTTCCTCGTCAAAATTGCAGAACTCACACATGCCAAGGTAAGACTTGAAACACGAGATTTCGTTAGAAATGCTTGACTGCTTCTAAAGCTTTCCAGAACCCAGAATAGGAACCTGAGTACGCCGCTCCTAAGTAATCACCTATTCAAGAGTCGAGCAACTGATGAAATGAATTTCAAGCAATGTTAAGGAACTGATCCCAAGTAATCATTCAGTCAAATGTTTCAAAATCACATATAAAAGAGTCGAGCTGTAAGTGAAAAAGGGATATCTTTGATTCCAGTAAATTGTTACAAAATCTAAAAGGACCAATTCTTGCTGCAAATATATGATGTGGCCATGCTGCCTCTAGTTTAGAAAACTTTTTGCCTCGGCATCTGTAAAGATGGAACTGTCCAAGGATCTATCAGACGATTGCTTTGTGCACTCACGCAGTTGCTCTTGTTAGAGAACCAATTGAAGTTCAACCACGACATCTTGAAAATTGAAGTCAACAATATGATCCAATGCAGGCTTGACGGATCTATAAAGCGTAAAGGGAGCAGAAAAAGAATGGGAAACAGGAGTTAAACCGGTTGAAGACCAGACCACTGAAATAGTGCACTGCTTTCACATCTTTTTGCAGCAGTAAATGAATAAATACATATCACATGTCACACGTCCCTTACAATTCAACCTGTTCAAGTTTGTAAACTCAAAGTTCAAAATGGAGGTCAACCTCATCAGTTGGGAAAAAACTCATCAAGCCTTTATACGAATCACAAAGGAACCTGTTACATCAGAAACAAGGCAGCTAGTCAGAAAGTTATCTGTCTATTCAACGCCTTCCACTTTCATCACACTCCTGCAACAATAAAAAAGGACTGGAAGAAAAATGGGATGCAGCAAGCAGAAGTAACTCACATGCGGGAAGATTGGATATATCTGCAGAAACTGCACATGGAATTCCCAAGTTTGAAAGCGCTCCCCTTATGATTCCACACGGGAAGTAAAGATGCATTCCTATAGCTTGGGCTACTTTATTCTCAGCCATAGCAACAGGATCTTGAATAGAACCTGGAGTTTCCAGTGATGGATCCAGGGACATACGAGCGAGCCAGCGAAACTTATTATCTTGCAATACAAAGGTACCCTAGAAGAAAAGAACATACTTCAGCATTTCTCTCCAAATGAGTCGACATAAAATTCTCCCAACTTACTCCATGATTTGATACGCTCAAATTTCTCCCGACTTACTCTATGATTTGTCTTCAAATTGTCTATCTGTTTCTTAAACAGCTCAGACCAGAAGTCCTTGCAGATAAACTTGATTGCCTCCAGATGATCGCTAAACCTTGGTCTATCCATGGTATACCTACCAAATATAATCATGTCAGCACTGGCAACCAAATTCTTTGGGTTTAGATTATTAGATATCATAATTTTCTAATTAGTAATCAATATGTTATCATCCAGAATGCCTTGCTATAGCCAGAGAGAGGTGAACTTCCAAATTACATATTTGTAGGTACACTAATTCATCAAGTTTAAAAAAAAAAACTAAATGACAATTAAAATTAAAAAAATGAAACGGAAATCCAGAAGATAACAACAATGGTTACTACAATAGGCGCAGGGATCGATTCATATCTCTAAAATATTATGTTCCAAGCCTAATAAATTATGGCAAATTAACTTGAAACTAGCAAATAGAAGGAAAGTTGCCTGATTTCTTGTTATTAGATTTGACCAGAAATAAACTTAAAACTAGCAGGTTGAAGGAAAGTTGCCTGATTTCTTGTTAGATTTAACTGACAACAAGGCCGACAAATAGAATAACAACAGTTACAAGACAACTACATGCATTGCTGACAAAGGTACTGCCATTAGCATGTCATATCACAATAACTAAACTTCAATAGTAATTTCCAAAGTGCTGTTACAACAAACCGATCACTCTTAACATGGTAGATGAGATTACAACAAAAGGACCGCGCTTATCTTGGTAGAGAACAATTAATAAACCAATACGTACACACTGTAATGCAAGTTACAATTTGAAGCAGAGAACAAAGCAAAATGTAGTATCTCGATCATAAAGAAGTTAGAGCACATTCCAAGTTTAAACAGGATATTATAGTTCATCAGACAAAACTTCCATAATTTTCCATCACTTTCCACTAGGACCCGTTGGTTCTTCATTCGATTTTTTGTTTATTTCCTTAACTCACAACTTGTATAGGTGAAGTTCTTATGAGAATTTGCCGTTGAAGAATTAGGCCACAACATTGATGAATCTCATGCTTAATAACAGCAATTTGCAGTTTCATATTTGTTGCTCAAAGAATGTAACTTCTGGCCAAACTGCAAATTTTAGAAGCAAATTCTTTATGTGATTTTGGCCTTTTTTGGTTTGGAAGGTATTCAAGTTTCTAAACACTAATTCTAAGTAGAACTTTTTATTCAATTCAAAACTTATTCAAAAGTTGACAAAGTTAACAATTTCATATAAGTTTTATTTGGCCAGGGTGAAAACAATCAAGGGAAGAGGTATCATAAATTACTGAAAGTGGACAGAAGCATTATCTGAGAACTCTATGCCCTATGATAGAGAAGTAAAGACAAGAACTTGTACAAAGGAAATGATATCATGCCACACTTCTCCATTTCTTTTTTCTCAGCTTCTCATCAGAAAACAAGATATGTGTGATGCAATATATGCACTTGCATGCATCATAACATGGAGGTTTTATAAAGTTCTATTTTTCAGCACTTTCTTGTGCAGGTGGAAGCTGAATCAGAAATTTAACAGGAGAAAATCTGAAAACATATCTATTTGCAAATTTGAAAAAAAAAATTACTTGAGCACCAGGTTAGGTTTTTTGCATCAAAACATGGAAATCTACTGATTCCCATCAGTTGTAAAACCTCCACCTTCAACACGAAGCATCAGTTTTTATATTTACCTGCTCCTTGTGCAAAGTACATTTTTCCAGCAGCCTTCAAGAGGTATAACAGAAATGAACTTTGACATTGCACAAAGTAAATTCAAGTTAATTCTGCATGAAGAGAAGAACACCAATGCTATATCTTCTTTAAGTTTTTGACTAATCTGAGCAAACCCATGTATTCATTGCATTAGTTGTCCTTTTTTCACACTTGTAGGAAGGACTACCGAAAAATTCAAGTCAAATGATTCTTAAGTGTCAGTAAGAGATCAACTCATAGGCAAGCAGCCTCTCATAATTTGTGCTGTTAAAAAATCCGACACTATTTTTTCTCCCACCATAATTTAAACAGGTTAACAGGATAACCCAGATATATTGCTGAAACAGCCAGCTATAGATTGCTTAAATAGCCAAGCTTAGCCTTTTGATGAGACTTAATAAGATTCTATGATGTCATACTTAAGGTGATCCAAGCATTTGCTGCACAGAAAGGAATTCCAATGCAGTAGTAGACAACAGATTAGGGGCTACATTGATTTGGGAAAAAAAATTAAAAATTGTGTCAGCATATGTTTCAGATAGGATGACCACATGGCTTAGATATTGCACCACTATAACCCCATTACAAATGCAAAGATCCAGATGCATTCTTTCTCAAAGTGAGCGCCAGAGTTTGTAGCAATGTCAGATCCTAAATCCACAGTAGTATATACAAGTGCTAAAAACAAATATAACATTGCTGAACTCCACAATTAGAAAATGCATCTTCGATCCTAGTCATAGTAGTCAACCACAGAAAACAGAATATTTCCACCATACTCAAGATAAACCCATGACAATTTAGCGAAACAAGAAGCATCGATACCCACGAAAATTAGGTAAACAAAAGGCTTTGAACAAAAGACATTATAGCATGGATATGACCCAATTATTTGGTCATACAAGCAAATTACTTAGTCGCACGCTATGGGAAGCTTCAATTCATGCCGCAATTTTTTTTTAATCAAAACAGAAGAGAAACCTTTAAACAGTATCGCATCAAAGGTCTATACGCAATTCAATCTATCAAAGAAACCAATGAACTAAACAAAACTTAAATTCTAGAACGATACACAATGAATAACAACAACAGTAAAACCCTAATTCAAACAGTTGATCTTCAAATCACCATTTGAAACTCTCACCTTAATATCCTCAACAATTACAAAATTGAGATCAATTGCCCACATGGGATCAACACTTGCATACACAATTGGATAAAAAAATCTCAGGAGATATCATATAAACTTTGAACAAGCTCTACAAGAACAAGTAGTAGTGGGGTAAAGAAAATTGTAGTGAGAAGTAACCTCTCGGAGAGCTGGTGGCCGACTTGGAAGCCGATGGCTTCGATCCGACGGGCGGCAAGCTCTGGCTTGCTGGCGTAGAATCCATTGCAGTATGAAGAGACTATCTCTGTTAGCAGACTTTCGACGCAGCTCTCTGCTACCTCTCTCACCATTTCGTCTTTGTTTTACTGTGTTTTTTTTGGGTGCGTGAAACGGAGAAGAGAGAGAGAGAGAGAGAGTGAGTGAGAGAGGGAGACTTGGTTTGGAGGTGTGGTGTATTCGACCCGAATCCGAGTTCCTTTTTTCTTTTCTAAAAAAAAACCCGTGATGCTTTTTTTTTTTCTGATATTTTCTTGAAGAAACTCGATAATTCGGCAAGATAAACCTAGATTTCCGAACAACTTTCAAAAGCCGGTAACTTTTGAAAGCGTTCAAGGGACTTATCTACCCATTCCCAAACCCCCCCATTACCGATGTGGGAAAGAACCCCCACAGGAACAAGCCCAGCAGGGCGACTTCTACTAAGAGTTAACTAATCCCCACTAACCCCGATATGACCCCCAGCAGTTGTTTTTTTTCTGACATTTTCTTGAAGAAACTCAAGAATTCGACAAGATAAACCTAGATCCCCGAGCAATCTTCAAAAGTCGGCAACTTTTGAAGGCCTCCCAAGGAACTTATCTACCCATTCCTAAATCCCCCCATTACCGTTGTGGGAAAAAACTCCCACAGGGGCAACCCGTGATGCTTTTCGGATTGGAAATTTTTGGGCAAAATCCAACCCGAGTACCCATACAGGGTGATTTTGTAGCTTATATATAAGTTTTTTTTAGCATATACATGAGTTGAATTTGCTGAATTTATGAAGTCAATTTTGTTTAATAATTTGCTAAATTTGAGCACAAAACTGAAATATTCAATTTTATATATGTTATGTATTTAACTACCAAAAGTCTTATTTTACTATTAATAGTAATATTAAATTAGCTTTTCAAATAGTACTTTTCAAATATTTGAGTTTGTCAATATCAAAAAGTAATATTACTTTGCACTCTCTCTCTGTTATGAGCCATCCTTCCAATTAGGGGTGCAAACGAGCCGAGCTCGAGCCGAGCTTTGGCTAAACGAGCCGAGCTCGAGTTAATTTTGTGAAGCTCGAGCTCGAGCTCGAGCTCGACGAGCTCAAAATATCAAGCTCGAGCTCGACTCGAGTCAAATTCGAGTCGAGCTCGAGCTCGAACTCGAGCTTAAAAAATAAATAAAATAATAATAATAATTATTATTTTTAAAAAAATAAAAATAAATATTTATTTTTAAAAATGAATAAAATAATAATTTTTTTAACAAATAATAAAATATTAGGGATATATATGTAATTTTACTATTAAATAAAAAATAAAAAATAAAAAATAAATATATAATTGAGCTCGCGAGCCGCTCGCGAGCCAACGAGCTTAATGTTTTTGAGCTCGAGCTCGAGCTCGAGATCGATTTAATTGGCTCGAGCTCGACTCGAACTCGATATTGACGAGCTCGAGTCGAGCTCGTATTCGAGCCGCTCGCGATCGGCTCGCGAGCGGCTCGATTCGCGAAACACCCCTACTTCCAATCACCAACCCTCAGCCCTCCGCCGCCGCCGCCACCACCACAATCGACTCCATTCAATCGTCCGGACCCTCTCCCGCCTTCCGTGCTTTTATAAATCATATCAGCGATACCGTCCGCGTGGGAGGTCAAAGGTATGTCTAATCCGATGGTTAATCGATTTTTTCTTTGACCCAATTGGACCTCCTCCTAAAATAAGTTAGAGTAGCAGTAAGAGTAGAGTAGATTGTGATAATTGACCAAAAAAAAAAACCTTAATATAAAATGCACATAATTTATTAATTTTAAGTACTTAATGAAGTTGTCAAACACCCGAATAATAAGCATATAAGCCAACTACATTTCATGCTTGACTTGAGCCAACACTATGAAAATTAATTTGAGATTTGATTGATTAAGTGGTTGTTGAAAAAATAATAAAGCAATTTTAATTCAAGTTCTTGTTCGCTTAGATTTTTTTTTTCCCTTTTGTCGCTTTTGTTTACGAAGACTCCGAACCTTATAAAAGAATAGTGAAAGCAAAAGTACTGTACCACTGTACCACAGTACCAGTCTCTATCAGCCATATAAAATTCCGGAGACCTTTCATTGTTGCTGGAAAAGGGTGCCAAAATCCATTATACTGTGGGCCAACCTAAAGCAAGGCAGGACACCATTGTAGTCCAAGTGCCGAGTTTGGGCCTCAATATTGTGAGCTTTGAAAAGAGAACTTGCGACTTTGGGCTGATCAGCAATTTTAATCAGGGCCAGCAAGCCGATCAAAATCCATTATTATCCCACATTGCCAGATTGAGAGGGCTTTGCGCAATGACAAATTTCAACTTTGAAGTCAATGTATGATTGAGAGCTAAACGGAATAAAAAGATGTGAATTCCATTATCCAAAAAAGTATAATAAAATAAAAAAAAATTCTAGTGTTTTAGGACTTAAACGCAATATATTTTTATTCATATAGTTGAAGTGGTTGAATTATAAGTTTAGAATTTACAACCCAAAATAAGCTAGCCGACGAGGCTTGGTCTAATAGTTAATATTGAAACGTTCAAAATTTCCTTTTTTTTTTTTTTTCTTTCTGCTTCTTTTTTTTTTTTTTTTTGAGAATTTTCTTTCTACTTCTTAAATCCAACTCTCCCCGTACTAGAAAAAGGCAGTTCAATCCGACATGCTCTGACCATTTAATACTTTTTTCTAGCAATTCTCGAAATTTCATGTTTAATGTTGTTCATGAAATACCCTTTAAGAAAAAAGGGGGAAAAAGTGCAGGGCCTGAAATACAGCACATATGTAGCTTGTCAAATTTTGTACTTTTCCAATAATAGAAAAAGAAACCAGACTTTAATTTCTCATGGGCGCCTTGTTGTCGGTTGTATGGAGTTTGCAGTTTGTATGCTGATAAGACTGTGCCCTAGAGAAACTCGATGAAATACAAAAATATATTTTCATTCAACTTTGTATTTTACGTTTTCAATTCGTAAGCATAATAATCATCCATGGAAAAAAAAAAGTGCAAGTGGAGAATAGATTATTCACCTAGAACTCCCACATTGAAGTTTTTAGAGTATTCAAACCTACCAAGATCATAATAGTAACAACAAGTCCATTTTTTTTTTGTTTTTCTTGATATTTATTACAATAATTAATATAGATATTCTTACTTTTTATTTATTTTTTTCAATTACAAGCACCCCATTTTGTCCTATATTTCAATTCCTTCAAATATAGGGTAACTTTCAAATTCCCTAAAATGGGGGGAAAAAGAAGAAAAAAAAATGCCATTAATGTATTTGAAATTGCCAATATCATCACCAATTGGAAATTGATATGGAAAGAAACCCAAACACTAAACTTCAAACCAATACCAACAAATGACTACTCTAAATTAATACAAGGCCACATTATTGGGTGGACGACATCACCACTCACCAGCCTGCAGCCACACTCTTTCTTGGCATTCAATGCCTAACCAACAACTCCTATGACACAAGTGACAACCAACAACTACATGGCCAGCCAAACGGCCCCATACATATATCGCCAAGAAATCATACAAGCCCTCTTAGTACCACAACAAGTTGATCAAGAAAAGATTCATTTTGATCTCTCTAGTGAAAGAAGAAGAAAATTGAAGTCAGTCATGGGTTCCACTTTTACTTCAAGCTTTTCATACCAAAGGCTAAAGGAAGAAGGATGGTTTGATGATGATTTTGATGAACATATTGGAAGGCTACGACATAGCTCCACGTTTAGATTGAGAAGAGTGCACGTGAGGAGAAGACTGAAGGTGAAGATTCCGAGCTTGAGAAGGTTCTTGAGAAGAAAAGCAAGATCGGTTAAGCTGGCTTGGACAAAAGTTGTGAAGAGATTGAAGGAAAGTCAGTCTCATTTTGGTGATCTTTTTGCTGGGAATTATTTGTTCTTGCAGGTTACTCCTACCCCATTGAAGAGCAGCAATAATGTTCACAAATCTTTGAAGCCTTATTGCATCAATCATGATTTAGCTCCTACTTCTATCTATTCCCTTCCCAAGGTGGCATATTAATTATGTTTTCATTTTTGTAAGTTTCTTGATTCAGAACTGTGTAAACTCTTGTTTATCTTTGGCTATCAAATCAGCATGTTATGAATTCTGTGTCTTCATCCTTGCATATTAATCCGTTCCATTGGTCTGTTTAGTGTTTTTTTCAGTTCCTCTTTTTTGAGATCAAGAATAGCTTAAAGATGTTAGGATAAAGATTCATGCTGGTTAGTCTTTATACAATCTTCATACATGGTAAGAAATCTTTCACCAGTGATTGTACATCATATCTACTTGGGATTTTGAGAACTACTCAAAATTCATGATAATTTGCTTTAATGAGCTGCTTCTTTTTTTTAAAAAAAAAAAAAATTTGGACAAGTACATTCAGGAAACTTGCACCGTCAGCAGGTTAACATAGGAAAAAAAAGGAATTCAAACAAATGGCTTTTTATTTAGGCTACTGTTAACACCACAGTTCAAATTTTATTTACAGATCAATCTTTGCAAAAAAAAAAAGAAAAAGAAAAAGCCAAAATTGCCCTTTCTCAAGGCCAAATGCAATCTTGGACTTAAAAGTGATAGTTTTGTTGTCATTTTAACAAAAAGTTGCTATGGTAAAAAAAGTATGTGAATGTCTTTTGCATTGTATGTTGTTGATTTAGAAATCCGAAAGTCCACAGAATTGGTTTATTCTGAAAAGATTTTTTGAGGATTCCCAATTTGAAATAAGGGATAATTTCAAAAACCTCCCTGACGTTTGTTATAATATCACTTAGCACCTTTTAGGTTTACAAAATCTCATCTACCTTCCTTAGATTGACATTTTTTATAGCATTTTAGCCCCTTTGAAGAAAATGCAAGGAAGATAAAATTCTTGTTCCAATATAACATTTATGTTATCCTACTTATGAAGCTTATAACAATAATAAAAAATAAAATAAGGTTACAAAGTAAATAGATGAAAATATGATTGGTTATAAATACAATAGTGAATAATTTTATAGATAAACAACAACTATTACCTAGTATAAAGAATGATGTTTTAACAAAGAAAATAACATAGGATAGTTCCAGTTCTATATTTGGTCATTAGAACATTTTTTATTAATTTTTTAATTATGAATTATTTATTATTTTTTTTCTATAGATAGGATTTATATTACAAATCACATGTATGAAAGGATCATTTTAGTTTTCAATACAACTTAAATTCCATCACATATAAAAACATATTTCCTAAAAAAACTTGACTTTTTTTTTTTGGTAAGTGGGGAGATTTTGAACCTATGACCTCTTACTTATACTCTTCCCTCCCCCCCCCCTACCATGCAACCCAACCCTCCAAAAAAAAATTCTTAACTTCCTTATAACCATCCCACAAAATTTTTTAAGGTGTTAATTACTTGCCAAAATCCTTTTAAGTGGTTGACTTTAACTAGATTTAATTTACCTACGTCCTTTGCTGTCCCACCACTACCTCGATTCACAGAAATATGGACCAATATTGGATTGCGATTTGGCTTTTTTTAATTAAATTAAAAATTCTCTTTTTGTTTTGATTTTTTTGGTTAAATAGTTATTAAAAGTGCGAGAGTAATGTTGTCAATTTTTGAACTTTGATAGAGACATTTGGTCTTGTCAATCTGATAAGGGAGGTAAGTGAGATTTTAAAAACCTCAAAAAAACTAAATGATATTGTGACAAACCTCAAGGTGTTTTCAAAATTATCCCTTGAAATAATTGACTTCCATAGTCCAAGTTTTTAATCTTGGACTACAAAAATAAGATGCTTGCTACATTGGGATAATTTTAGAAACTTCCCTTGAGGTTTCTGACTATTTTATTGGCCTTCCTTCAGGTTTTGAAAATTATACTAACCTCTCTTGAGGTTTATTATCTTGTAACATCTAGGTCCAACCAATAATTAAAAAGTGATACTAGGAAAAAAGATAATATAATTCCATCATTGTCCCTCATCTACTAAATTAGTTAATTAATCTAAATTAGCCCAAATATTAAATAAAATACTAGAATTTATTATCTATCATCAGAGATTAAATCACATATGTTATCAAAAATAGTATATCATTATATATATTTTATTTAGTGTAAGACCCAAACTACTTTTTTCAGTAATAAACCTATTGTCAAACGTGATCAACAATAAATAATCAAAAAAATCTCTAACCAAAATATTACAAAAAATGAACTTTAATACCATAAAAAATTCAACAACTAACCTTAATATTTTGACAAGAATATTTATAATATTAAAGTTTATTCTCTATAATATTTTGGTTACAAATTTTTTGATTATTTATTATTGATCATGTTTGACAATGGATATGTAACTGAAATGAGTAATTGGATCTTGTATTAAGTGAAAAATATAGAATGATATACTGATGTTATACGTGATTTGATCCCTAATGATAAGTGTTTTTCTTTAATATGTGGGTTGGTATTAAATTAATTCAATAATGTAGTAGATGAGGGGTAATGATGAAATCATGTTATTTTCTCTCTCATAATATCACTTTTTAATTATTGATTGGATCTAAATGTTACAAGATTATTAACCTTAAGAGAGGTTAATGTAATTTTCAAAAGTTAGAGGGAGACCAGTGAAATAGTCAGAAACCTCTCTTCTTTGGAAGGTACCCTACGCAAGTAATAGAATTTTATTTCTTTCTTCTTCTTTTCTATTTAAAATTTTCAAGGGTGGTGGGGGATGAATGATATTAATCGTTCAGAAAAGCAAGTAAAGTAGGGGTTTTGTGTTGCTAGTAGTACTGTCCCTCCAACTCCCTCTAGGTCTAACAAATGCACCTTTAGGCCACATAACAACCCCAATGAATGCAATATAATTAGATTAGATTTAAGTACTAGAGTAATGCTACATTTTAATTCTGAAACATATTTGTTGTAACATACTATTATATCTGATAAACACTATGACTAGCTTTGTGATATTTGGCTCATTTATACCATTGTCAGCTTTCTGGCAAAGAGATATCATGTTCTTTTTTTTTTCATTTTCTTTTTCCGGATAATAAGGGATAGTGGTATGATGTTCTGTTCTTATCAGGCTCTGATGGGATGTCTGCGGATGGCCAACACGATATTGAATTGGGGGTCCAATCTGGTGGCTAGAACTTGATTTTCATTTCCCACACTCCAGTTTTTCTCAACTCTCCTTGAATTGCTATAAGAACAGTACTACTTTTTCCCCTTTTGGTACTATGATTTACGGCCACATGCAGAGTGAAATAAGATCAAACTTGCACTGATTTCTCATTAAAAAAAAAAAAAGGAAAATGGGCATTTTTCACATCACTTGTACTTGTGATTATTCTAGCTGCCATTTTCAGTGCATGTAAACCTGCAACTTAGTAGGGGCAGTCCCAATACCAGCAGTTTCACTCCTACATTGGGAAAATGGGACAAAAAAGTGTTATGACTCGAACATAATGGTAAGAAGAACATAGTCTGAGAATACATTCAACTGCTACAAGAAACAGAATCTCATTTTTATTTCGGAAGATTGATCACAAGCAACAGTCAATCTTAGCCTTGCAGACCAATGACACCTGCACAGAGATGAGTAAAACATCACCATAGGCGAAGAAACAATCACACATCACATTTAAATTCAATGCTCTTAAGCTGTAAATTAAGTTGTAATGTTGACTCTATAGGTATTTCTAACACTTGAACCATAAAAGAAAATAAGACATGGGCATGCACGTAATGAGTACATACATGAAAACCGACTGAACCGGGGTCAGTCTGGAATTTAACATCTTGAATTGAAGATTTGAGAGTGAAAGCTGTTTTTTTTTTCAGCCATCAAGCATTATTTCCTCCAATTTCTTTCTTTCAGACTTATCCTATCGACGCTTAAAAGCTAGAGCAGTCTCTACTGTAAATTAATATTTGACAAAACAATAGATAAACAAAAGAGAAGCAGAAAGTGAGAGGGAGGGAGGGAGGGAGGGAAATAGGACAAAAAAAGCAGGACGACTGGGGAACTATTGGGGACTAAAGAAAAGGGCAGGGGCAACATGATATACTTACCACAGGCAACCCTACCACCAGCATTGCCAGTGGTTTTGCTGAGTTCATGTCCTCCTGGATAAGAAATAAAAAATATATATTAAACAGAAATTATAATGTGGCCAAAGGAAATGCAAGCTTACAAACTTATATTTGGTGCTATTTGAATAACAAAGCAAAAGATCTGGTGCCAACTCCCCTACAAGAAGCAAGTTTTACTTTAGATTAGCTTCATAAGTTAGTTTGTATGAAAACATCAATCGGCAAGACAATACCACATCCTATAAGTTACTCCCATTGAGCACTTTTCTTAAAATGGAAGTTCTTTCTCATTCTACGAACGTGTCAACCACACCAAACCACAAGTGCCACTTGGGAAAATCACAAAAATACCCAACATTCTGCTATTAAGATTGCCTGGCTTTCTTCCCATGAAGAATGTAGATACGTTTTGCGTTTAGGAAGTTAGGTCAAGTATGCATTTATGAGTATATGATGGTTTTCATCACATATGCAGGGCTACAAGGAAAAGATGATGTCATTTCAATCACAAATTTACTTGTGTGCACATCAAACATAACTATGTTTCAATACAAGGAACTAAAATGGCTTTTGGTTAAACATTTTAGGAAGTTTAGCCATATCTGATGCTTACATGGTTGGCTGTAATGATTAGACACCTAAAACAAATCAAAGGAACAATAGAAGTGCTCCACTAATGACACTTTGGGTGCAACACTATTTGCATGATGATTAGGGAGTTCCCAAAAATTTAAGATGGCAAGGAATGTTTAAGGTTAAAAACAGATACAGGAGAATATTATGGTTCTAAATGATATAGATGAATAATGAAGCATGAACAACAAAGTCACCAGACATATTTTGTAAACCTATATTATGCCTTTTTCTTGTTTATAGACAAAAAGCTAATGTGTCATAGCCTTCTTGTTGAAGCTAATGTGCTGTAGCCTTCTTGTTGATAGATTTAAAAAAAAAAATTGCAGATAAGTCAACCTAAGTGAAAGTGAAAGTGAGATGCATGAAGGGGCAAAGATGCATGAAGGATGGATTCATGCACAAAAGCCAACTGTTGTTATCTTGGTCCTTTTTTTAATCATTGCATCCATGTGTG
This sequence comes from Coffea arabica, assembly GCF_036785885.1. NCBI lineage: Eukaryota > Viridiplantae > Streptophyta > Magnoliopsida > Gentianales > Rubiaceae > Coffea > Coffea arabica. The sequence goes on along the minus strand of NC_092312.1, from coordinate 67,559,061 downwards.
AGTATGTGTCTGCTCCTTTTTTTTTTGTAATTTACATTTAAAGGAGGGGATATTGTTGACTAAGGAGAACAAAGGGGTGATGCAAGTCACTGTAAAGTCAATGAAGCAGTGGTTTCTCGTCATTTTGAATGGTAAACTGCAGAAGTTCATTCTCGTGATTCAGTCAACAACTGAAAAAAAAAAATCACATACCAGCATGTAAACATTCAGAGTAGACTGAAAAGCAAACATGGTGAGTATTGTATAGAGTAGGTAAAGTGCATTCACTACTGAAATTCAAACTTGAAATCATTAGGAATAATCTATACAATAATTGATACCCTAAATCTAAAGCTGTCACAACAGTACCACCTCCAACTAATAATATGTGAATTAACTAAAACATCCAAATGCTGCTGATTAAGAGGATTGACAAGTTCCATTCTCTGATAGTGTGACAGATACAACAATGATTTAGAATGACCAACCACACTGTTGTCCAATGTATGAAGCAAGCAACCAAGGGTCTTCCTTGGTCATCATAAGAAATAGATTCAGCAAAGCCACACAGAACATAATAAAGCCTTGTGATAATTACATTACCTCTCCCAAGATCATCTGGATCTGCATGGACAACGACTGCCCTTCCAACAACAGAATGTGGTCCAGTGAGTGGAATCTGAAAATTTGAGAAGTTTTATGTTACCCCAAAAAGAATAACAAAGAATGTTGAAGAGAGCTAAGTGTCCGTATCAAGTAGGGAGATATTGATGGCAAAATAGAAACCAGGAAACTAAATGAGAGTACCTGATTGTCAACAACTAACACATTGGCAGTACCTACAGGAAAGACCGACAAATCAGCAAGAGGATAATCTAGCCTTCATCAAAATTTCTAGCAGAAGATTTCCAGTTAAAATTTCTCAAAGAAAAAACCATCTATTTGGGAAACTAAAGAGTGAAAACACCGGGAAGCAAAAAAAATTGATAAAAATATAGAAAATAAGAATAGCAACATGGTTATGGCACATATTAAATCTAAATACCATGGAAACACAAACTGCATACCATCTTGACCAGCAGTAACATTTCCAAGATCACCAGCATGACGGTTCTCATCGCAAGGAGCACCATGCTCTTTGCCTTTTGGATTGAAATGTGGTCCTGCATATGAATAGTTAAAGATATCTAAAGCCAAAGGCAAAAACAAGTACTTGGTAAAATGGGCCAACAAGTTAAGATAAACTTTATTTCATCGTAAGATAGGTGGATGTTCAGTCAATGCATCTTAGGATTCCCTCAAATAATCTATTCAAAGATTTTCATTTCCTCAAATATTAATCCCTAAAAAAGGATCTCCTACAATTTGTTATTTTCTTTTTGATCTCCATCTTGAAGGAGCACTCAGCATGATTCAGCCTCACCCTCTCTTCGTACAGCAAGAATTCCTTTCTCACACACAAACACATTAAAGGCACAGAAGGACATGATCTTGGGATGTGCAAGCAACACCATTTCTTACCCCACACATACACACACAAAGGAAATGTTCTATTCTGGAGGGCCTATGATCTGTACTGGTTGCTTGTTTTTGGATTGTAGTATCGACAATAATAGGTCGCAGATGACAGCGGTTGGAAGGTCTTAGCAGTTCAAAGGGCTGCCATATTGGATATGGGCGACAATGAGGACCTAAATAAAGGGTTATGGAATGTAGTCACGCAAAACTAGAATTAGAAGGTTTTGCATAATTAATGGCAGCCACAAAGATAAAAATCTAATGCATCACAGCCCAGATTCCAGAAACTACACCTTTTTCGGGTCAACCTTGTAATGAACATCTTTTTCTTTTTTCTTTTTTTTGGGGGGGGGGGGGGGGGGGGGGGGGGGAGGGGAGGAGCTGTAACGAACATCTTATGTGAATGTACTTTGGAAAAACAATATTGCTACATTGCCTTCTTTCTTGTTAAGTATTATCTAAAATGAAGTCCAGAAAAGACAAAGACTAGAAGGTACAAGTAGGAAGGAACTGGAGAATAGAATGATATTTCAAATGCATCATACTTAAGTTATGCACAAACCTAAATAGAAATATATGGTTTCTCTTGTAGACATAGTGGTATTTCATAAATATGTAAACTTTGTAGAATATATCATGGACAATACCAGTTGACATGCAGCCATTCGTTGTGTCTCCAAGGGCATGGACATGAAAGCCATGGAGCCCTGGTTTCAGACCGGTGATTGTTCCAGTAACAGTTGTAGGGCCTGGAATCAATGAAGAGAGCATTTGCAATTAAATTGCTAACGGAACATATATTACATGACACTGCAAAGTAACGACACGAGGCATTTTTTACCATCTCCTTCTTGGGTCAAAAAGATGGTGCCACTCACACACTCATTGCCACTAAGAACTGCAACAGCCTTCACCATTGTCTTTCGTGATCTACAACACAACAAAACAGTTAGAAATATATCAAACAAGGAAATCAGAGCATAGTGAATTGGCAGATAAAATAAATCAAACAAAGGGACACACATTTATTTTTTCTACACAAGCTCCAAAACCAACAAATTCCTTAAATCCACCAAAACATAGCCAAACCAGGAGACAAGCAAACTCGCTAATACATATTGTCCCGTCAACATAGTCAATCAGAAAAGTAAATACAACCAACTCAAGATGGACACACAAGTATGATTGAGCTACATCGACATGACACACAAACGATAGTTTTCATTTCTAAAACCCAACAATTTGTCATATACCACGAAGCATTTAGCAAGACCAAAGAAAACATCAGGTATGAGAAGTTACAAGATTTATAACATATACCACAAAATTTCCAGCATAATTAAAGAAATAACATCAGGTATGAGAAGTCACAAAAATATTATAAATCTGCAGATCTTTTTTTCTTCTTTTCTTTTCTTTTCTTATGTGGCTCCCAGCAATTAACAAATTAAACTGCGAAAGAATACCAAACCAACGACATATAAGAACTCTAACACCCCTCAAAGGACTCAGTAGGAGCAAAATAATAGAAAATCCCAAAAATTGAGATTCTTTACCACTACTCAACTTTTAATCCAAAACCCAATTCCAATTTAAAAGAAAATAACTGGTGGGCATCTTTACTACTATTGATTCATTACCATACAAGAAACAAATTATTTAGACACCATCAAAAGATCAAGAAATCAAATCCCAACACATATTAGGATTATCATACAGAAAACCATTCAATGCAAGTTCTTATGAGATCATACTACAACTAATCAAGAACATTAACAGCAAGAAATATATACAGACGCAATGAGAAAGACAGCTTGAAATAACCTCAGAGCACCCCAAGGGAAAGAGAGAGGGAGGGAGATGATAGATGAATGTTGTAGAATAAGAGAATAGAATGCAGAGAAAGAACAAAGTGGTGAGCTAGGCCATGAACTACAACCACTACAGCCACAAGTATATACAAGTAAAGGGGGTCACTTGTCAGGATTCAGGGTAAGAGACTATTCAATTCTAGAAGGGTCTGACAGATTTTATAGAGTAATGGGTGAAGAGCAAATGAGGGAAGTTGTTGGTGGGGTGGGAGTTGTTTCAGATCAAATATTCAAGGGGATCTTTATCCATTCTACTCTAAGCACCTAGTCATCATCACACCTCAGCTACCCAATTCAAAACTAATTGTGTTACTGCAAATTTTGTTTGCTTTTTTGTAAATTTTTTGAAATAAGAAAAGAAATTGTGAGATTTCGTAGAAAAATTTTCTCGATATATATTTCAATCACTTTTTTAACTCATATATATTATATCACAATTATATTAAAAAGAAATCCAAAATCTTGCAGTCTAAACGGCTCTCCTGTATGACTATGAAGTTTTTTTTCTTAGGAATAAATTTTTTAATACAGGAAAAAGCATTTGAGTTTAATATATCTCACCACGTTTTAGTTTAGACTAGTGAGTAAATTGTTTTAGAATAAATTTTATATACACTGACAGTGCACATACTATTAAAATTAGATACATGATATATAAGTAAAATTTGAATTTCAAATTTAAATTCAGATGCGTTGTCATGCATCCATCTAATAGTGATGATATATACATTGTTAGTGTATTAAAAAATAGTGGTTGTATATATTTTATTAGTGTATAAAGGATTAATCTATTGTTTTAGAGTAAAATTTATATAATCCATTATTTTAGAAGAAATCTTATATATACTGACACTGACAGTGTATTTTATATATACTATTATAATTGAATGTATGACACATGAATAAAAATTTGAATTTTAAATTTAAATTCAAATGAGTTGTCATACATCGATATGTTGGGATCAATTTTAACTCAAAATTAATAAGTTAACTTAAATGGTGATTTTGACCATTAAAACTAAAGTTTTTTTGTCGCTAAAATTTTGACTATCGCAATTATTATATATGTGGCCACGTTATGATTAAATCACATAAGTTTGGTGTTAGACTTCATTTAAAGGGTTAATCACATTTTATCCCCTTAAAGAATACCCCATTTCTCAGTTTACCCCATAACCTTTAATTTTGCCCACTTAACCCCCTTTAGGACAAAATTACCCTTGCATTATTTTGACTTTTCATTTGCCTTGTTTTCCTTTCTTTTATTTCTTTTTCTCTTTCTTCTTTATTTAATTCTTCATCTTTCCTATAAAAATCTTCACTTAATGATTAAAATTAAAAAAGAGGAATTGCAGAGATTTATCTTCTCCTCAAATGATTTAAAAAAATATTCAAATCACTTTCCTAAAATACAATTTTTTTAGCATTTCAATTCTTTAAGTTTTGGGTTTTCCTCTTTCCTTTTTAGTTTCTAATTTTGTTCCCAAGAAAATACCTTAAGATGAAATTGTGACCTGATTAATAATTATCAATTGAAATTTGTGACACGTGGCATCATACAAAAAATCAAAATTAGTTTTTGATGTCTTTTAAACTTTCACCCAAAAATATGCAATTACAAACTCAAAACAAAAATTTTCGTTGAAATGGAATTTCTATTGGGAAGGATGAAAGAGAGAAGAAAGAGAAAAAGAAATAAAAGAAAGGAAAATAATTTCATCTTACAATATTTTCTTGAGAATAAAATGAGAAACTAGAAAGGAAAAAGGAAAACCCAAAATTAAAAGAATTGAAAAGCTAAAAAAATTGTATTTTAGGAATGTGATTTGAATATTTTTTAAATCATTTAAGGAGAAGATAGATCTCTGCAATTCCTCTTTTTTAATTTCAATCATTAAGATGAAGATTTTTGTGGGAAAGAGGGAGAATTAAATAAAAAAGAAAGAGAAAAAGAAATAAAAAAAGGAAAACAAGGTAAATGAAAAGTCAAAATAATGCAAGGGCAATTTTGTCCTAAAGGGGGTTAAGTGAGCAAAATTAAAGGTTAGGGGGTAAAGTGAGAAATGGGGTATTTTTTAAGGGGATAAAATGTGATTAACCCTCATTTAAATCACATAAATTTGGTGTTAGACTTATATATATCAACGTAGAATATTTTATTTATTTTTTGGAGACTTTAACTTTCCAAAAACAAAAAAAAGAAAAGAAAAATAAGTTGCCGTCAGAATGGTACAATTGCACTAAACCGGCCCCATTTCGTTATGGTCTATCTGAAAGCATAATAGACGTAGACAATCATACTTTTTTATTTGACTGAAAAGCTGTACAGATTTGAATGGAGAATTGTAAGAAGTTGACAAAGTTGAAAAAAAAAATTGAAGTGTATATGCAATTGCATGATTAGGAAGTAAGGAATTAGCAAGTGGATTACATTATTATTTTCTTTGTAAATAAACCATTAGTATCGACAAATACAGATACACCCATCAAATTTTGGTGATTCCACTTTTTTTTTTATTAGTTGAAGGTCTTAAATTCAAAACATGCTACTTATAATTCCTCCCATTTTACTATCAAACACAACTCAACCCTTCTCGATCCCACTCTTTTAAGCATCATAATGACTCTGCCATATCTAACGTTATACCAATAGAATAATACTCTGATCCTATATTTTTATTAAATGACTCTCACGTTGATTCAAAATTTGTGTTTTCATTACATAAAAATGTTATTAAATGATGTATACAACATTCAAATAAACACAAATGAACGAGGACAAAGCATTCATCTAAGGACTCAAGGCACTTTGCAAGGGAAATGGCTCACAAAATTTCAATAGTTAAAATACTTAAGGAAAAGAAAAAGAAAGATTTGCTTAATGTTGAAGCTCGTAGTCCATCTGTGTCTTATGGTTGGAGTAAGGATCAATCATCTTTCGAGATTCTTCCCACAATTGAATTTCAATTCCCAACTTCTTGAGCTCAATGAGTCCACGTTCAGCTACAAAATGAGGGCAAAAATTATGTTAAGGTTTTTATATCATTGCAATGCTTGGTCAAGAAGAGAGAACAAAATAAATGGCTACCAATGGTAATGTTAAAAGAGAAGACCGGTAATTACTAAAAACAAGATAATAACCATGACATTTTAAACAATAAGTAGCAATTGAACACAAGAAAGTAGCTACTTGAGAGGGAATGTCTATCTTGACACACTCTTAAAAATAATTGGGCTAACTAGAAAATACTTAAAGTAGATTCGGTCTACGAGCTCATTTTGTAAAGTATATGGTATATGAAATAGCAACACGTTTTTAATAGTGAATGATGATGTAAGAAAAGTAGTGTTGAGTGACGTATGATAATGTAAAAAAACATATAGATTGTTACATATAACACATGGTTTATAAGTTAAACCCGTAAACTGTATCTACCTAAATATTCACGGGCTGATTTTTTAGGACATCAAATGGCCTATAATGGGGTTGCAGTTGTGCACACTGGATCCAGGACAGACAGACCTAGCCAGTTGGTAGAACATACAAAAATGAAAATTTTGACTACATTTTGCCTGCATATTTTCAATTCTCTCATTGATGCCTAAACAAACCAAGTACCCTTATCTCTAATAGCTGAAGCTTCCATGATAGCAATTGAAACTGTATTAAAGCATGCAAGCCATTGGTATGAAAGCAAACTTCTAAGCCTAATATGAAAGTAAGGCCTGGAACTCTATCAGATACAGAAAGAAAACATCAATAAGGTTGATAGTAAAGGAATGACAGTAAAATATATGCTCATTGGCATGGAATAACAATAAGAGACTGAATAGAACTACAAAGAAAATATTTCCCCACTTATATTTGGATCTCATACTAAAATTCATGCTTTCATTAGCAAACAAGTGCAATCAGGGGTGCATCTATGCGTACCATCAACTGCAGTGTTTGAGTTAGGAACCCCATTTCCCTGACTGATCCAAAATTGCAATCGTTCCTCTGCAATGTCTGGCTCCACTCCATGATTCTTTGCCCTTCTCCAGAAATAAGCGAGCCAAGCCTGCAAGGGTTACAAATCCATCCAAGCTTCTGATGCATCATGTGAATGTGATTCAAAGATTTTACTAATAGAATTGAGAAATTCCACTTTAAGCTCTATTCAAGCCTATTGATAATATTGTTACCCGTGGATCAATTTCAAATGTGCAAAGTACAGAAGTACAAAATTTTTCATTCGTTTGCTACTGAACTCCTTTTACTATAAACAATAGTCTGCTGCAGTTTATTGAAGACAATTTGAGGAGTTTTGAGTTTTACTATAAACAATACTACAAGGTTCTGACTTCATTCTTCTAAAATTAACAGGCAACCAATTTCAGGACCTATTATATGACTACATTGATTTGTCTGCATCCCTGCCATATATAAGTGGAAATACACACGCACAAACAGATATGTAAAGACCTTGACACTTGTTGTCTGTTCGAGAGAGAGAGAAAGAGAGAGTCTCATTAAGTTGTTAGCTTTACGTCTAATCGTCTCACAAAATCTATATGGCTAATACATAACCAACCAAGAAACTCAATACAGAATAAGAAAACAAAGAGCTTTATGAATATACCTCCTTGAAACGTACATCTTCAGACTCCTCTGGGCTTAGTTCTGAAGTATAAGCAACAAGAATAGATTGCATAATTAGGTTCAAAGTTCCTTCCAAAATGAATTCGATATTAATAGAAGTATCTGGATTGATGCATTTCATGTCTACATTAGGTACAAACGGCCGTCATATGTGATCTCCCTCATGCCAAATCTCAGTCATACATAACAAGAACACTGCCGTTTCATTTAGAATCCCTTCGCATCATGTAACAATGTATTTATAAGTATCCACAACGTAGAGTCAAAAGTAAGTCCTACGTAACAGGTATTGATAACAATAACTATGAAACTGCAATAGTTGATTCATTAGTCCATGCATGTTTAGCTAATTGTCCAAGGATATTCTTGTTGATTGACTTATTGCTGCTTAAAACTACTCATTTTACCAGGCTTCGCAATTTAAAGAGTAAAATCAAAAACTTTGTTTCTGGCGTTCAAAACTCCTCTATAGATCACAATAACTGGGACAAAGAGCATAGAATGACATTGTTAAGCAATCTGCAAAAGTCGACATATCAGTTGGCCAAGGCTCATGTTTATGTGTCCCTTGATAGAGAACCGTCATCAGTAAAGTTGGATGAACTAAAGAAGAAGATCAGGCACTAATGGTACTCAATCGGTGTTATTGATGTCACTTACCAAATGCTTCTGCAAAATGCTGGCCTTCAATTGGTAGTCTCAACTCATCTACAGGCATACCAAGAGAAGAGGAAAATTACTGACAAATGGGATTGATAAATGAAATAATAACTGAAACGAAAGTAGATCATTTCATTGAAAAAATACCAGATGGGATACTTATATGATGACTCGTGTGAAAAAAAAAAAAAACTATAGATTGAGGCAAAAGAAATAGTTCCATGAATCGCATTATGTGATGGTATTTCCTATCTCTTTTTAATTTTTTATGTACTATTTCCCATGTCTGGCACTCTTTCTCTATGGTTTCTATGTCTTTCTAACCTAAGCCCTTCAGCTTTGCACATGACCTACCTGCATGAAACTTTTTCTATACATCATATGCTGGGATGCAGGAATCATATACTGACTATTAGATATACTTTGGCTAAACAAAATCTAGATTAATACCTTTTATTAGACTTGGACGTCTCTTTTTGGCCATTGCAACAGCTATTGCCTCTTCTACCTTTGACAGGGAAATGAATTCAAATAACTACACCAAGATGTACAATGAATCCTCAAGCAAACCTCCAAATAAGGAGGCAAGTGATATGAAGTGCACATAAAGTAACAGAAAATGATGCGTAGATATTTGTTCTTTTTAGTCAACTTCAGTCAAGAGAGGTTTAAAAGTATAATGCAATCAAACTTAAGAAGGTGGAACTAATATTTGGACCAGCCACTTGATATGATTGAACACATGTCAAACATTGAATTAAAATCAAACAGGTAATCCATATGGGGATAAGCATAAGGAATGTTATGCCACAAATGACCACATAAAAACAGTTCAATGGTAGACCGGCTTCATGATTAATCACAATAGTTGGTTCTCATTTAAGCCTAACACCAAAAGTGCTTTTTTCACTGTTTAACCTAATAAGGGAACTTTAGTTCCATTATTGTCATGAACATCTGGACAACGTTTACAGCAAAGACATTAGTATTTATGTAAGAAACTACCAGATGTAGATCATTTTTCTGAGTCTGCATTTTTCTACAAATATTTAGTCAATGTCCGACTCATAAAAAGGTTTGAAAGATACTAAGAAATCAAGAATGGACGATTGAAGCAGATATGTTCTATTAGTGTGGCAAGCTCAGTGATACAATGATAATTTAGTGCTACTCAATGTAATTGTGGTTACAAAACATTTTCCACCATATAAAAGTTGATATTTGCTGATTACTCTATGAAAATATGATGTACCAATTCCCATATGTTTTAGATCATGTAAAGTCCTTGTTAGTTGTAGGGTTTCCAAAGCATGAGGACATTTGCATGTCAATTTTCAGTTTATCACATTTTTGTACTAAAACAAACTAATGAAAGAGATTATAACCTACGTATCTTGAAAGCTTTTCAGACAAATTTAAGCTTTCAAGGAACGTGACAGGTACCACAGGCATTAGTTTCAGCAAATGAGAAACCTAGCATACAGCATGGCAAGAAGTATTTGTCAAAACCTTGAGTGATGTCAGTTCTCGCAGACCTTTCTCCACAAAAAGCATGCTTTCCACACTTCCTTCTGATGAAAGTTCATGATTATCCTTTATAACTTTGTCTCTCTCCTCTACATCATTATTTACTGGAGATGATAGAAGAGATATGAGAAGGCAACAAAGGCAAATCTAAGAACATAAAACGATCCAGTTGATAATTATTTAAAGCAAAAAACATGAAACTTGTTTTCTTCTTTCATTCTGTCAAGCAGAGTAAGAGACTTTACCCGAGGCATTTTCATTTTTTGCTCTCTCGCCAGTCGCTAAGACAACTTCATTGGGAAGTGGGGCAAAAGAGGACCAATATTTATGTCTAGCTGGAGCTAGCTCTGCGTGAATACCTATAAAAACAAGTTTGAATCACCAACCTCTCACAGAAGAGAAACAGAAAATTGATTCTGTTTTTGGGTGTTCCTTGACATATAATCCCCTTGCCTAAGGAAAGACCAGAAGTGAATGTGGTTTAGACATTGTTACCTAAACATTAAATACGGTGAAGAAGAGAATAGCATTTGAAAAGTCTTCACTTCTATTCCAAATTGCAGAATCTATATGGTAATCAGCTGTCTAACTCATTGACCAAATGGGGTAACCAAGGAAGTATATGTATTACGCCTCAGGGCAAATAAGACCTAAAGTTGATTTGGCCAATACAAGTAGTGGACTAAGGCCATGTGTTGTAGAAATGTGGTGGGAGAATTACAGACGATCAATGTATGTTGTTGAAGAGAAAGTACTATATTGTGTAGTTTTAAGGGTTCAGAAAGTAGACTATTGAAGAGAAAGTACTATATTGTATAGTTTTAAGGGTTCAGAAAACCACAAGAGAATTAAGATTCTATGTTAACTAGAAGAAATAACTGTTGCTGCAGCATATAAAAAGAATAATAATAGGGCTGCAAGACAACACAGTTTCCTATCATAAGAAATATGCTGCACATGGATAATACATTACAAGAATAATCTCTGAATGAACTGCTTAACCAATCAGTTGTAGGATTAAATAACAAGAAGGTCTATGTGCTCCAGCATCAAATGGATTTGAGAAGACAGTAAATGGCAAGATGGTATCCCAGAGTCCCCAGTTTCTCTTCCTTAGCATAGATGGTACTCAAAAGGGAACTTGTGATAGCAAATCGGTTATACCAATGTTGCCATTGATGTAAACCAATACACAGACTGTATGCTAGTTTTGCAAAGTCAGCTACCAGCTGACATGACATGAGGCCTTGACCACCTCTACAAAGTAATATTGCAAGTGTACATGGTATTTAGACCTTTTCAGACTCACTTAGAAACTAGTTACAAGTATTCTTCTAATCTTGATGAGGAAAAGTTTGCGGTCTGACGATGTTATTCACTCCAATCTTTTTTTGAGGAAAAATGGGCTGGTTTTTTTTAATCTATAATATGGAAAAACTTGCTTACTTGTCTTGGATTCAGCATTATTATAGTGGAAAGATCTTATAAATGAGTGCAAAAGATAACTCAGATGACTGCAATCAATTATATAGTCTAAGAGAGATGCCAAAAGCAACTGGATAAAGAGTGGGCTTTTTAGCTGTAGAAGGCTACGGATTCATGTGAGCTGAATCTGCTCCCTGAGGATTCTTTCACAATTACATAAGAGTTGGAAAATTTCTCTAAACCGTCTGCATTAAACAGTACTTTAATTTTCTTTTCCCCCTTTTCCTCAAATGGTTTCAGGTGGAAAGCTTTTGTATCTGTAATTTCAGGGATTTTATATGTCTAGTTCAATTGTTCAACGCCTTTCTTTCCGTCACAAAGCTGATTTTAGTTTACACAGAGGAAACACAAGTATTTATATTGATATGAAATAGATTTAATGGATAACTTAATATGAGTAAGCACATAGAACTTGTAATGAGGGATGGAAAGAATTCTCTGTTCAGTTTCCATTTAATCAAGCCATCCATGACATTAATTGAACGGAAGACAATGATGAATCAGCTTCTTATGATTTTAAACTATTTGCTAAATGAACTTACCATATTGGACACATAAACTCCAATACCGAGCGAGCCAACACCTCTTTAGAACAACCTCTTCCTAAGGTGTAAGACAGTAAATCATATGACACATAAACAAATCAATAAACATCCAATGAACAATGGCACAAACAATATACCATCTCTTCCTGAGTCAGTATCATTCTGTGTGTCATTGTTCTGAGTAACTTAACTTCTCTTTCAGCCTCATGTAGCTGCTCCAGAGCAGAATTTGCTTCATCTCTAGCAGTCTATTTCAAAGTTACAAAATTAAAAACATGCTACCATGCATCTTATATTACTTGAGAACATAAAAGACTCAGAAAATGTCATTAGCAAAATGTACAAGATAGAAGTTTTCATACCTCAGCTTCTGTACGCAATGCTTCAATCTCACCTTGTCCAGCATATTGTGCTGCAACTTTCAGAGCAGCCTGCAGGTAAAATGCATAATTTGCAGATATTCAAGGTTGAACTTAAGTATCTAAAATAAGTACTTATGCATCTACATTACATGCGCAACAAGTTTAACAAAAGAACATTCACCATGGCGAAATCTCCCTAAAGAAAATTAAATATTAAAAAAAAAGATCTACTTCAAATGAAAACTACTGATTAGGGCCCAAATATAGTTATAAAGATCTTTTGCCGTGTTTGGTGCATGGAAAGCTGTGCCTACTGTCCATGACAATTATTTTCTGTGTTTGCTTCTTGAGAGCTAACACTTATTCTGTAGAAAGCACGATGTTCGATCACTCTGTTGCAAGTATAACTGTGACATGTACAAACAATTCATCCAGGAAGAGCACGGTGATGTTCCTTCACCTCAGTTGATCAGCATTTCTGTGTCACTAATCCTGTTATACAGCTTCTCTACTTATATGATTCTAAAATTTCACACTAATACATCATCTGTAGTTTTCAGACCTAATATATGCCTATCAGTATCAGCTTCAACCAATTAAATAGTCAACTCCTTGGAGGAAAAGATGCTCACTTCTCCAACTATTTCAGTAATCTGATTAGGTGCCAAACAAGTAAAATTAAGTGATTTCTTGAAACAATCTAGTCATATCATGCAAGAAGATTAAATGCTTTACAAATTCAAAACCAAATACAGGTTAAAATAGGAAAAGAAAAAAATAAAGTCATCAAATTAAGCTTTGAAATCATTAGAGCTAGAGAGAATTCTGTCATCATCTAGTTATGAAAAGCCATTAAGAAGAGATAACTAATATTCATTTCATGTCAGTTATACTCGTAGGCTAATGTCCTCACCGTGGAAATGAAGAACCTAGAAAACATTGCAGTGCAATGTCTTTCTTTGCATTATTCGTCAAATAAATCAAAGACCCTCGAAAACATTTCAATACAATACCTTTTCATGTAGCCAAAAGGACCACAAATAAATGGATAAGAATAATACTGCATTCAACTTACATTAGTATAAGGAAAAATAATACCTTTTCCTTACATTAGTATAAGGAAAAATAATACCACAGCTTACATTAGTATAAGAATAATACCTTTTCCTTACAAATGATTATCACCTAAAGTGAATCCAACATCAATTCGTAAGGATACAAATGAGTACTTTTTGAGGCTTAGTTGTTTCAGTCTAGATCATGAAGGTGTCAAGTAGTTAACATTGGATTCAGACTTTGTTCAGAAGACATCAGATTTAAGTGCAGAACTATAGAAGAGGAATCCTGACACAGAGAGATTTCCAATAATGATGCCACAGAGTGGAAGAACGAAACAGGCCCTGGTCAAAAAACAATTTGATAACTAGATGAACAGTAATGACTAGAGATAACTTTGGCTTATTTCTTATGGTCAAGAGTACAGATCATTTAAAAAATATGGATGTTAATAATAAACTCCAGGACCAATTGAATAGGTAATAAAACTGCATAATACTACTGCCTGCAGATCAGAAACCCTGTAGGTTGAGAGAAGGGATACAACCTTCGCAAATTGGAAGGTGATGCAAACTAGCATTGTTATCACTTAACAAACAGCTTCTATCTTTGAAGAAAGCCATGATCAACTTGAAGAAACAAGAAAAAACCGCCAGTATGGATCCACTTACGTAATTAGTACACTCCTATTATGTTATAGCTCTAGAGAACCTGCTAGGCCCTAAAATCTAATACTCTCATCTTTGCGTCGTCATGATAATATTACCTTACACGGATTTGTCATATTGGGCAACAATAACATAGGAGCACCTCAATAGAAACATAAGACCATAAGTTCGTACGTACATTTCATACAGAAAGCTTTAATAAAGTGACTAACCAAGATCAAAACATATGCTTATCTTGAAACTTTACAGCTAAGTTCCAACAATCTTTCTTCGCTTTGAGCACAATAGAAAACCTAGTGCAAAGCTTTTCTTTTTGCTTTTGATTCGATATTCTCCCTATAATATATGGAAATTGCAAATTCAATTGCATTGGCGTTTCTATTTCAATCAAATAGTCCCACGATATCTTCCATTGTGCTTTAACTTGTGGATTTCTCTTAGCCTTTCATCCAACACGCCAATGTCTTCAAAATGGACTTTCATACTTGTACCCATTTGCATGTGGAGCCAAACGCAAGTAAGACTCTCTTAACCAGTAAATCAAGAACTTTTTATTGTTATAAGAGTTAAAGAGGATAAACCAAGATTAGGTCTGAGACAATATCATTGGACAACATAACTCAAACTTCTATAATTATCAAAGCAAAATAATAGAACTCTCCAGTAAAATATCTGAATCTGTCAGAGAACTAGCAAAGGCTTTGTTTGCTATCAAGAATAGTGCTGATGGAATATTCAGGTGCAGTCAGTTTACCATGAAACCTACAAAAGATTTCAATACAGAAGCCAATTGTAATTTTTCCCATGAACTAAAACTTCAGCAAATCCGCCTTATGAGACTGTAGAATGTCTGCAACCATTTACTAGCACTACTTATAACTATCAAAAGAAAACCTTTTCAAAGCCACATTGACCTGGCAAGCTAGTGCTTCTAAATTAGACAGAAGATCTTTCATCTTAAACTAGCATTTAAAGCGCTGACAACCATGTAAACGGCTTCTACTAAACAGTCACCCAAAAATAGTTATCCAATGTTCTAAATGTTTTCATAAAAGTAGTACTGTAATTTATTTTTGGATGTATGGTATCTGACATAAGATGGTTGTTGGAGAATGTGCCTGAAGTTTTCTTAAACAATGTTTTCAAAAATTATTCCATCTTAATATAGCCATAGGCTTAGAAGGGGGAAATGCATACACTTACTATTGATTATTCTATCAAATATTCTCAAGTAAATGAATATTTCCTCAGTCTACATACTAGCAAGAGCTATCAGAAACGTATCTTGCTAGAATCCTATGATCTAAGACAACTAGAAGACCAACTCAAATTATTAAGAAAACTGGATTCAGTTAAAAATGCTGGACCTTCAACAACATAAAAATTTGTGTTCTGGAGTAACTTCTTTTGTTCGTTGCATCAAACTGCCAATTTCATTAATTTCACAATAAATAAGCTCAACATCAACATCCCAAGGTTCATTTGAAGCAAGTAAAAAGTGAAGCATCTACAAGGATCAACAAAAGTATCCTGCTGCAAATAAGATGATACCAGGCACAGTAACTCTTTCCTCAGGGAGGGTTCATCTTCAGATCACACTATGCCTTCTAGCAGGTCAAGGGTTTGAGATGAATGAGAGCTTCTTATCATGAAAGCTAAAAGATTGAGCGCTTAAAGAAATGAATGAAACTCAGTTTTATTCTCTACACAATCAAATCACATGTCATTCCAAGTCCACTATCCACTTTAGATAAAGATAATGTCCAGGATGGAAAGGAGAAATATTGCATAATCGAAGCAACATCCTTTGTACACTGTAAAAAACATCTGCAACTTGGTACAAGTAAATAATTAGGCCTAATGAGAGCTGAAGATGCAGCCACAAAGACTCACATGAAAACAGAATGTAAGCAATGTGCATTTGATAAAACTATAACAATGCACCTTAGACAACAGATATAAACCAAAAATGGCAGTTACTTTCCTCGAATCATAACAGCTTTCTCATTGTACATACCTCCCTTTGTTGTAGAGCTGCTTCTTTCCTGTGATGCAAAATCAAAGAAATTTCATTATTGAGAAGGCAATTGTGAAGATAGATATGTTAGAGTTTAAAATCTTGCCTGCTCAAGAGACGAGCTTCTAATGATGTCCCTTCTCCGAGATTTGCAATCTAACAACACAAACTTCTTGCCATGAACAACTTAGCATTTCAAACATAGTAGCCAAACAACATCATTCTAGAAAGTTGCTAATCATTGGTGCCAGTAAGAACATATGTAGGACGAAAGATAAATGACATCATCATAGATGATTGTTAAGAAGAACCATTTTGTTTAGACAGCACTGGGCACTATCACAAGAGCAAAGTCTCAGAGGTTCCCACTAGCAAAACTTATAACTAACAATTCTATTTGAAATACGGCCTCACAAGAAGGGCATACTTAGGAACAGGCAGGTAAAAATCATGTTTGCAGTTTTGGTATAGCATCAAGTGGGATGAAAATCAGTGAGGGAAACACATCCATGTGAGGCTGAAGGTGGTATAGCTTAGGAAGATGAATAGTAAATAGACACCATCGTGACAGTTTCACTTAACTTTCAATTACTAGGAACAGATTAATTGAATCTATCAGAGTGAAGTCAGAAAAAGCATCAGATTTAGGAGAAGCATTGGAGCCTGAAAGGTAAGAGCAGCCGCTGAAACTAAATGCTATAGAACATTCTTCTAAAAGTAGTTGCTATAGTACATAGAGTCAATTTGGGGAAAGCATTCCTACGCAAAAGAGGGGCATCTTATCCTCTGGAAAGACCCATAGAATATCCTTACAAATTATTTGCGACTGCAGATTGCACTATAGTAATATTGCTAGGTAAGTAATTGATGCACATGATTTGGGAGTCAAGAAATGTAGGCAATCTACATTTCATTGTGTGGTTTTTTCTGAAACAGCCAGATTTATCTGCCTTATTTCGAATCCAATAAAAATCCATCACTTGGACAGAGCTTTCTGGAGGCATTGCAAGACACATGCCAGAGAGGGAGAATTTGGCTCCACTGGCACAGCGTGGAAGGGAAGAAAAACTATTTTTACAATGGATAGAAACTCCTAAATCTATTCAGTAATTTCTGTTCAAAAAGTATGCATGAAAGGTAGAGAAAGGGCCCAACTGATGACAAAGCTATATGCAACTTTTCAAATCCTATTAAAACTTATTGTAAGATGTTAACTCTCCTTTTATACAAATTCTTCACATAGCTTTATAACCTGTTTGCCGTTTTTCACACTTTGTCAATAAAAAAGGAATTTTACAAAATCAAGCAGGATAAGCACTCAAAACAATCAACTTTGACTCAACTGGAAAAACTACCAGTATTATAAAATGCAGATGGCATTGCAACAATATGTTGGATGATCCCTTTGCAGGATTACCTGTTTCTCAAGCTGCTTAACTCTAGCTTCTGCTTCATCACATCTTTCCTCTGCAAGTCGAACCTGAAAAAGAAAATATTAAGATGGAAGTAGGATAAAATATTGTACATCCAGTGGCAAAACATCCTCCTAACCAGGCATTTGAAATAACCAATATAAGAGAACAAGGGGTGAAGCACGAAATCAACCAGACTCACCTTTTCACTTAAACTTTCATTTTCTTCTTGGAGCATGTCAATCTGCAATTTGAATTGAACCTCATTAGTATCTTCAAAATCTATGAACTAATGCTGTAAACATCAATTAAAATACATGCATTACTACACCTACATATTTTCTTTTGAAAGTTACTACTCTACCAATGATCATTAGTTATAACTTTCCTAAGCAGTTTCTAGAAGTCCATTATGGAGATCAAGACCATGTGATTATGATGTCATAAATGTGCATCACAAGAATTGTAGGATCAAGAATGATTCATCTCTATACAGGAGAAAAACACGTTATTTGTCAAAGGCAGATTTAATTTATGGATAGATCAACAGACCTGATCTTGTAGGTCAGAAGAGGAGGACAATTGTTGGCCAGCTTCTTTGTATTTGAAAGTTCCAAAATCCATAGATAACCTGGTTGTGCAGCGAAATTCAGAGAATGAGAGCTACAGTTTGCATAAGCATTAGTAAAATAGAAAGAGTTTAGTCTTACTTAAACCATGATATGTAACAATTGCTAGAAATTACAAGACATACTATAAGGGCTTGAAGCAATTCATGGACATCATTCAGTAAGAACCACAGCTGTAGGACATATGCTTATTTGAAGAATTTATGATCAACTGAACCAAGAAGAATGAAAACCAAGTAGACACTTAAGCTAAACTTTTCTAATTCTTAAGCAAAGTCAAAAGGGATAAACCAATTGGTAGTTACTTTTTTTTTCCACTTATTAGCAAAGACATGTTTTTGAGTCGAAAAAAGTTCTAAAAGTAGATAAGACTTGGGGAGAAATAAGAATTCTGCTATTGCCTATTGAAGACATTAAAAACAATGTAGATGTAACTCCCAATGTACAACACTTAAAGCTGTAGAAGGAATACCTTTTATCCTTATGACTCTCTGGTTGAACCTCAGCTGGAACAGCTGATACATTGGACCTAAGTGATAGTGGTACAGCGGGGGGTACCATGGGAACTGTCTTGACACCAAGATTTGGACGGCTATGTGAACGAGCGGAGAGAGGTTGTTCAACACCATTGGATAGAGATGTTCGACTGACTGCTGAATTATTACTCGCAGATGGAGGTTGCGCTTCATCAACCGAGCTTGCTGATTGAGATGCACGACCAGATACAACAGAATAATTAGAGGGGATTTGTTCCAAGGAATTGGACTGAGTTGATCGGCCAGCTACAAGAGAATGACTGGAGGGAATCTGTTCCAAGGAATTGGAATGAGATGATCGGATGTTTCCCGTTGAACGAACTGATGAAGGTTGCTTTTCCACTGAGTTAACAGCTGGAGATGCTCGCAAACCTGATGTGGATCGCAGAGATGAAGACTGTTCCATGGGGTTGCGAATTGACTAAGAACAGTTGACAGAAAAGTTTTAGGCCTAAAATCATGGGAAAATTTGTGATCCTAAAAATGGCCATTACAGAAAGATGATTAAACAAGTGAGAAGTACATGTTAATGAATAATCAAGTACTGCTGTTTAAACTGAAAAAGGCACACCAATATTGACAATAAATATGCACCCTCCACATATGCTTTCAAAATATTTATGTGGTATACATGCTAAAACAAGTTTGAGCAATAGGAGATTAAGAGAAGAAATGGACAACTGCTGTAAAAGGGTTTCAGATGACAACAATACTTACATGTTTCCTACAAAACTAACATATCTACAAGTTTAAAGTATTAAAAGCAGCGTAACATAAAAGAAAATTTCTGCTATCAAATGTTGAGGTAATTTCTAAGAGGAATGCTTTAGCAAAACAAGAAAAAATATCTTCTAGCCATAACTGAATCTGATAGTTCCAAATACTTAGCTGACACTTAGCTGCAATTTGTCGTGAATTTTAAGTCTTCAGATACATTTGTTGCTATTGCTTCATGCAGATAAAGTGTAAATGTGTAGACAGTATGACATTTTCTCCTGATTAAACCAAAAACAAAATCAGAACATTACCATTGGAGAGCGAGCTCTTGTTGGCCTTGAACTTGCAAGCCCAATACCTGCTGAGAGACTTGAAGGATTGTACTCATACAGAAGATCATCCTCATCATCTTCATCATCAGCCATCTGGTGTGCCATGACCTGAGCAAGCCTCTGAGCTGCAGCTTTTGTATGTTGTGGTTTCTTGAAGTTGCCAGTTGAACCCGAACGCATGTGACGGTTCAATGCTGAATTCATTGGAGAGGAAGGTGTATTTGAAGTAGGCGTGGTTGATCCACTTGCCTGCCTCACATGCACGGGCCTCATTCGATCCATTGTGGCAATAACTTCATTAAAAGCAAATTTTGGATCAATAGTTTAAGATAGACAAGAATCATGCCTCGCTTTTTCATGATTACCAAATGAACGCATCAAATTATTGAGGTTCTGCATAACTAATTTATGATAAACTAAATTGTTGTGAATGAGTCCTCCAAATGACAAGCTAACCTAGAGTTGCTTTCTTCATTTTAATAAACCAAGGAATTCTCTCAAATTTCCTGATGCTGTTGAAGCAGAGCTACTGAAGCCCATTGCTCAAATGCATGCGTCTAAATCATGCGATTAAGTCATTGTAGATAATATCCTCATAAGATTGGTCTATTCAGGCTTTAAGAAACTTCCAATAGAATAAGAAAGATAAGCA
Organism: Coffea arabica; assembly: GCF_036785885.1. Taxonomy (NCBI): domain Eukaryota; kingdom Viridiplantae; phylum Streptophyta; class Magnoliopsida; order Gentianales; family Rubiaceae; genus Coffea; species Coffea arabica. The sequence continues at coordinate 67,538,453 of NC_092312.1, read as the reverse complement.
AATACCGACAGGATCAAACATGTGAACTTCAAACTTCTGATAAATTAGTTCATTTGCTCAAACAGCTCAAGAAAACAGTTGACTAGAATGTACAACTTCCCTCCTAGCATTACAAATTGAAGGATATATATTTGAATGCAGAAGAGCATTAACAGCAAAAGGAGATAAAACTACAACATATCCTCCAATTCCTGCCCATTTCCCTACTCCTATGCTGAAGGTGTGAGTTCTCCTTGTCCATCAGGAATACAGAACATTGAGAAATCTGTTTTGTTCAGGGTGGCTGAAAACTTCGTAAGTTATGCTAGTGTGTAGTGGCTCAAGCTGCACACACTAGCGGGCTCATTGAGCTCATTAAACGTAGAAAGATTGCAGTTCTAAGTCAAGCTATCGCACAGTGGCTCAGGCTGCACAGGCTAGTGGGCACATTGAGCACGAAAAGAGAGAGAAAAAAAAAAAGGAGGTTCTAAGTTTACTTTGTACTCCAATGGGAATCTCCAGACATTGCTTAAAACTGTTTGTGTCCTATTACATTTCTTTCCAATGTACAGGTCTAGCCTATCAACACTGTCCTTCACACGAAATGATGCTACAACAACCTTTTAACCTCCATGAATCAACAGAAACATTCTCTAAACAGACTTTTGACACACGCATACATAAGTACCGAGAATTCTTTGGCGAGGAATGTTATCAGGTTGGTGGATTCTTCATTTAACATTCTCTATAAGCAATGAAAAGCATCACTACATACGAAACATTTCCCACTTGAGATTAAAAAACGACAATGTACTGCAAAAAGAAAATTGATTTTCACATTTCTGAAAATGAAAATTCAAGAAAAGAGATGCAACATAAGGCATGCATGATGACAAACTATGAAGTGGGATTTCGTACCTCTAATAATGAGAGTTATCAGCTTTATTTGGGAAAATTGGAGTTCTGACTTCTGATTTGAATGTGGGAAAGTGATTGATAAAGGAAGTATGACATTTTTGAGGAGGGAGCGGGAATCAAGGGGGCCGGACAAGTTATAACGTTTTTGGGAAAAAAAACTTTAAAAAAAATATAAGGATTATATTAAGGGGTAGGATAGGAACGTGGAAAATTGAAAGGGGAATCAGGTCGAAAACTGGCTAACTTTTAGGAACTAAAATAGGCATGTAAAAAGAATGCATCAATGTAAGGTTAAGAATTATCTAATTAGCAAATTTTTAGGAGCTAAAATCTAACTATACGTTGATATTATAAAATGCTAACTTCTCGGTTCTAAGTTGCATGTCTCTTTCAGCTTTCAGCAAATCTTAAAATCATATTGGGCTTCTTTAGCGAGTACGAGTGCTCACTCATTATACATAATTTATTACATGATTGTACACACTCTTTTCCAAACTAACTATTGTGGAAAAAATAAACACTCTTGACGATTACCTAGCAATAGGGCTGTCAACGGTCCGGGTCTGGACCCGGACCCGGACGAATTTGCCGGGTACGGGTAGGTATATTGTTCCGGGACCCGGACCCGGACCCGGACCCGTTACCTCTTAATAATTTACGGGTCGGATATGGAATATACCATTCCGACCCGTATCCGACCCGGACCCGTTTTTAATTAATTAATAATTAAAAATATATACCTATATATTACTACTTTCGTTCCCAAATTTATCCAACCCTAACCTACCCACCGCCGCACATCTCTTTTTCCCCTCACTCTCTTTTCTCTTTTGCTCTGCCGTGACCAGTCCCGCCTCACATCCTGCCTCCGCCAGCTCTTCCAGTCTCATTCTTCCCTCTTTTCTACCGGCCTCACATCCTCCCCTCTTTTCTGACCAGTGACCAGTCCCGCCTCACATCCTCCGCCTCCGCCAGTGACCAGTCCGCCGTGAAACTGGCGAGCTCTCTTCATCTCTGATGCCTGACGGAGTGACAGTTGCAGCTCCAAAGAAGCCCAACTCTTCCAGCTGTTGAGGGAAAATTTCACGGTTGGCAAGCTGAAAAAATTGGAGCTTTTGCTATCTGTCTTGCCTTCATCTTCCCAGGCATAATTGCTTTAAGGTATTGCCGAACCCACCTTATGCGGATAGTAAGGGGAAAAAAACAAAAGATTAACTTAAATTGCCCTTGTTTTCTTGGTTTGTGATTTCGCTGTTAAATTGAACCATTTGTTTTTTTTTTTTCCTTTGGCAAAGATATCCACGGCATTTCAACAAGAAGGGACAGAATAATAGCAACAGCAATAGTCATTCTAGCTATTGTGACAAGCACCATAGCTATTTCTACGAATATATACAAGTTAGTTGGAAACAAGTCATAGGTCTTTGTCTTTTTCAGCTTTGTTGTGGTTGAGTTGTATGTTTTCCTGTATAATATCAAATGTGGGTTGTATTGTTTCTGACAAGCACCATAGCTCTTTCATTTGGAATTTTCGGCAAGAAAAGTTCGATTCTGCTTCTTCGGCAAATTAAATAACTTCCCTGATTTCGCAAAGGCTTGCGTAGTCCGCAAAATGTGATACTCCTTAGAACTCTTATTCTGCAGTTTCAATGCATACTCTTGCCACTGAGACAGTTCAAATGCTTCAGCCAGAGTAGCAGGTTTCAACATCTTGATCATAGGTTTGATCTCTTCTTTCAGTCCACTTATGAAACTAGAAATGAAATAAGTCTCATCCAGATTTCGATTTCTTATCATCATCAAGGCCTTTAACTCCTCAAACTTAAAATAAAAAAGAAAAACATTACAAAATTGGAATGCTCCTATGCCCCATATGGGTTACATCACTTCTAAAAAAAGAAAATAAAATTAATTACAACTTAACTTGACAAATGAAAAAGCTAATTGAACTAATCTCCTAGGACCTAATTGAAGGTATAAAAGCAAGGTTTTCGGGGTCAAATTACAAAGTCTTAAAACTTTGAGGAATAAATTACAAAATAAAAATTGAAGGACTTGAATTGCGATTTCCGGAATTGGGTCGTCTTCCCCAATCGATGAGAACTCCAGACAGCTGCTGCTTCTTTCACATAATAAAATTCGAATTCATACAAACAGAAAAAGTACAAAAAGAAAACCCGCGCGTCAAAATCTCTCAAAAGTCTCCCTTCTACCAGGAAAATTAACGATTATCTTCCAGCAAGCATTGTACTTGCTGGGATTTCACTTTCCTCACACGCACAAACATAGATCAGTTGTCCTTTTTTTTTCAATTTTTGTTTGGGTATTTTGTCAAACAGGTGATACGCATCCAAAAGTTGAAGGAAATTCCTCCTTCTTTTTGTTAGATAGGGGCCCAGAATTTTGGGCTTTTTTTTTTGTTAGATCGTTCTTTCGAGCGTTTTGCCACGAGGGGTTCATTCTTGGATCGGCAAAAAAAGTCCATTATGACTTTCTCGAGTGCAGGTCTGGTGATGATTATCGAGAGGCGGTGGGTTCTCGTTCTTGATTCTTGAATGCTGTCACGAACTCAAGGTTGTTTCTGGAATTTGGTTGATTGAACTTGGATGAACTGGTAGAGTTTAGGAGAATTGGGGGAGAAGCAGGGAATTGAAAATAAAGAGAGGAAAAGGAGAAGATTCAGAGGAGAGGGAATGGAAACAATGAACGTATATTTCTATTATTCCTCATTCATGTGGGCCCCGCTTATATAACCAATCCTAACAACTTTGTGTCAGATGGTTAACAACCGAATTACCTAACTGATGGACTTCATTACATGAAACGACATCGTTTGCTAATGCTTAAGTAAGCCCAAAACAGCATCGTTTTTACTAACCTATTGAATTAGCAGTCTAATGCTCAGATTGAGCCTTTATTATGCTTAAGTCCCTACACTTTGCAGCCTGACAATCCCTTCCTCTTAACAACAGACTTGTCCTCAAGTCTGAAATGTAGGAAATTGTTGTTCAATGAAAGACTTGTCCTCCCAAGAAGCTTCCTCAGGCTCCAGTTGGTTCCATTTAATCAGGAACTGAATGACAGGTTGTCCATTTCTCAAGATGACTATTCTGCGCAAGATTGCCTCTGGCTGTAATGGACATTGATCCTGTGCGTCGAATTCGGGTAGTTTAGTAGAACTCCCTTGCACAAGACCAAGTTTCTTCTTAAGTAGCGAAACATGAAACACAGGGTGTAGTCTAGTGCCTGCTGGCAACTTCAGTTTATAGGCCACTAAACCAACTTTCTCCTATATCTGGAAAGGTCCATAGTATTTGGCAGACAGCTTGAGACACTTTCTTACTACCACTGTTTGTTGCCTATATGGTTGAAGCTTTAGAAAGACCCAATCCCCTACGGAGAATTCCCTCTCACTCCTGTGTTGATCAGCAAAATATTTCATTCTTTGTTGAGCTTTGGCTAGGTTGTCTTTGATGCAATTGGATATCCTGTTTCTTTCCTGTAGTAAATTGGAGGCTGCAGGAATGACCGAATCCAAATAAGGTCCTAATGGTAGAGGCACTGGTTTATATCCAAACAATGCTTCAAATGGTGTCATATTGAGACTGGAGTGGTAGGTAGAGTTGTACCACCATTCAACCATAGTTAGCCATTTGCTCCACTGGGATGGCATTTCTCCTGTCATGCATCTCAAATAGTTCTCCACACACTGTTTGAGCCTTTCACTCTGGCCATCAGACTGGGGGTGGTAAGAGGATGTATAGTGTAGTTCTGTCCCCATTACCTTGAATAGTTCCTTCCAGAATCCACTGGTGAAGATTTTGTCCCTGTCAGTGATGATGGATTCAGGTAATCCATGCATCCGGTATATGTTGTCCAGGAAGGCTAGTGCAACCTCCTTGGCAGTGAAGGGATGAGTGAGCTTAATAAAGTGGCCAAACTTAGTGAATCTATCAATCACTACTAATATGGTATCATAACCCTGTGACTTAGGTAGTTTCTCAATGAAATCCATGGCAATATGGGTCCATGCCTGGGTGGGAACTGGAATTGGTTGCAATAGACCAGGGTAAGGCACATTCTCAGATTTGTTTCTTTGGCATGTATCACAGTTTCGTATGAAGGTTATTACCTCCTGTTTCATCCCTGGCCAGTAAAACAATGATTTAACCTTCTACCAGCGGCTTTTCTGTCCAGAATGTCCCCCTATTGCTGAAGCATGAAGCACTTGTATAATTTGGTTTCTGATGTTATTGGCACTCCCCACATACAGTTTCCCTTGATACCTCAGCATTCCATCCACCATAGTATACTCAGTGTGAGCATTGGAATCCAGTATTAGCTGAGCCATAATGTCCTGGCAGTGACCATCCCCTTCATAGCTTTTCTGCAATTCTTCCATCCAGACAGGTTTTACTGCAGTAATAGCCAAGCATGAGTGGAGGGGAGGGTCTGCAACAGCTTCATGTCTTCTAGATAAGGCATCTGCAACCTGATTTTCAGTCCCTCTTTTGTATTGTATCTCATAGTCCAGGCCCATTAGTTTTATCATCCACTTATGCTGGAGAGCAGTATTCAGTTTTTGATCCAATAAATACTTCAATGATTGGTGATCTGTCCTGATAATGAAGTGACTCCTAACCAAATAATGCCTCCATTTCGTGACTGTCATTACTAGTGCAAGAAGTTCCTTTTCATAAACTGATAGCCCCAGGTTCTTGGTTGACAGTGCTCTGCTCAAAAATGCAATGGGCTGCCTTTCCTGCATCAAGACTGCCCCAATACCTCTCCCACTGGCGTCTGTTTCAACCACAAATGCCTTTTTAAAATATGGTAAACTAAGGACTGGAGCTGAACACATCAACCTTTTCAAGTGTTCAAAGGCTGCCTGTGCCTGCGAATTCCATTTGAAGCTGTCTTTCCTGAGTAGTTCAGTCAAGGGTTTGCACACCAATCCATACTGCTTTATAAACCTTCTGTAGTAGCCAGTTAGACCCAGGAATCCCCTCAACTCCTTGACAGTTTGTGGTACAGGCCATTGCAAGATACTACTGACCTTGGAGTCATCCATCTTAACTCCCTCATCAGTGATAGTATGTCCCAAATAATCGATTCTTTTCTGCGCAAATTCACATTTGGATTTCTTCATATATAGTTGGTTATCCTTCAGTATATTCAGAACAATTCTCAAGTGCTGGAGGTGATCCTTTAGTGTGTGGCTATATCTTAGTATGTCATCAATGATTGGAAGGTTGCAGGGGCATTTGTGAGGCCAAATGGCATAACCAGGAACTCAAAATGCCCACAATGCGTCTAGAAAGCTGTCTTGTAGGTGTCTTGAGGTTTGACTTTGATCTGATGGTAACCTGCAGTCAAATCTAGCTTAGCTTTGAACACAGCTCCTGCCAATTCATCCAGTAGTTCATCTACATTAGGTATTGGAAATCTGTCCTTGATAGTGAGTTCATTCATCTTCCTATAGTCCACACAGAACCTCCAAGTTCCTTCTTTTTTTTGACCAGTAACACATGAGAGGCAAAGGGGCTGTTACTGTGTTTTACAATGCCTTTCTGCAGCATTTCAGTCACCTGCCTCTCTATTTCCTCTTTGTGGCAGTGAGGATACCTGTAAGGTTTGAGTTTGAATGGTTGAGCGTCTGGTTTAAGGGGTATCTCATGGTCTACACTCCTGCTAGGGGGTAATGAACTGGGAGACTGGAATATGTCTTCATACTCCTGCAGTAGTTCCTGCACTTCCTGTGGGGTGGACTCCAGTTTGCTTCCCTCCTGCTGTTGAGAAGTCATGGCCATGCACATCTACTTTTTGTATTCAATGAATGTCCTCAAGTCCTTGCCCCTGATCAGGTCCATGTCACAATTGTCTGCTTGCCCGTGTAGGTGAATCTCCCCTCCTTCATGATGCAATGATATCTTGAGCTGCTGAAAATCAAATGTGATGGGACTGAAGTGTGTCATCCAGTCCACGCCTAGTATTATATCCCACCCTCCTAGTTCCATCACTTTGAGGTTGAATTTGAATTTGTGTTGGTTAATGCTCCATTGTACCCCAGGACAGATAGCATTGCTGGTGATAGAAGTCACATTTCCCATAATAACGGAGAAAGGCTGATCCACCCACTGGTACTTGACATCCATTCCAATAACCAGTTCACTGCTAATATAGCTGTCAGAACTTCCAGTATCTACTAAGATGAGCATCTTTTCTCCATCTAAGACTCCTGTGAGTGTGATTGTCTTCCTCTTTAAGGCCTCAGATAATGCATGCAGGGACATTTCCATGGTTTGACCAGGATTTCCAGTATGTTCATCCTGCTCTCCCAGAGCATCTTCAAATGCAGTTTCCTCTTCTTCTTCTAACATCATACAGTTCGTATGGCCAACCTTGCACTGATGGCCAACTCCATATTTCTCTCCACATTTGAAACACAGTCCATTGTTCCTCCTATACTGCATTTCCTGTGCAGAAAGCCTTCTAGGATCCTTAGTGCCTTCTTGCCAATTGACCAATTTAGGATGTTTGGGGTTGCTGTGGAGTGGAATCCTATATGAGTTAACCCCCAATGCTGTATTAGTGTTTCTTGACAATCCAACCCTGTTTTCTCCTAATGGTTTGACATTCTCTTTAAAACTCTTATTCTGCAGTTTCAATGAATACTCTTGCCACTGAGACAGTTCAAATGCTTCAGCCAGGGTAGCAGGTTTCAACATCTTGATCATAGGTTTGATCTCTTCCTTCAGTCCACTTATGAAACTAGAAATGAAATAGGTCTCATCCAGATTTCGATTTCTTATCATCATCAAGGCCTTTAACTCCTCAAATTTCTCCTGATATTATTCAACATTGCCTATCTGCTGTAGCTTATTAAATTCTTCCACTATATCTCGACAAGTCCTATCATTAAACCTGCAACATAGCAGATTCCCAAATTCTTCCCAATTTAGCTTAGGTTTCTCAATTTTTACTCCCTGGAACCATTTATCAGCCCTGCCTTCCAAATACATTTCAATTACATCCACTTTATGTTCTTTTGGAACTTGATAGTTCAAAAAATATTTATTGCATTTACGTAACTATTCCCTAGGATTTTCTCCAGCAAACATCTGTAAATCAATCTTAGGAGGATTTGGAATTTGAAACTTACTCCAATCCTTCCTGAAGGATCTCTGAGCCTCGCAGTCTATGGTTAACCTCTGATGAGCTGGTGGAGTTGGTAGAATTGGCGGTTGGTCGATCATTCTGCCACTCCCCTCGGTTGCTTGTTCCTTGCCAGAATTCAGCTTTAGTAGCAGATCATTGAATTTCTGCTCAAGCATTTGAGTGAAGTTTTGCTCCATTCCTAATAACAGGCCTTCCATCCGCCTGTTGTTTTCTTCAAGCTCCATCTTCAAATCTTTCTTGATTTGCTGGTGTTCAAATTTGGAAGTGTGTAGGGATTCTATCAATTCTTGTAGCTTGATTTCTTATTTCCTGACTTGCTCTTCGATGGTGCGGAATCTTGTGCTTTCTACCATGATTGTGTTGTAAATTCCAAGGATCTACTGCTCTGATGCCACTTTGTCACGAACTCAAGGTTGTTTTTGGAATTTTGTTGATTGAACTTGGATGAACTGGTAGAGTTCAGGAGAATTGGGGGAGAAGCAGGGAATTGAAAATAGAGAGAGGAGAAGGAGAAGATTCAGAGGAGAAGGAATGGAAACAATGAACGTATATTTTTGTTATTCCTCATTCATGTGGGCCCCGCTTATATAACCAATCCTAACAACTTTGTGTTAGATGGTTAACAACCGAATTACCTAACTGATGGATTTCATTACATGAAACGACATCGGTTGCTAATGCTTAAGTAAGCCCAAAACAGCATCGTTTTTACTAACCTATTGAATTAGCAGGCTAATGCTCAGATTGAGCCTTTATTATGCTTAAGTCCCTACACTTTTCAGCTTGACAAATGCTTAGTTTAAAAGCAGAGACTAAGTTCTAGTTCTCTTGGGTCTAGAAAAGTAAACAAAATAAAGCGTATTTTGCTACTCATTTTTTTATAGGAATAATTGCAGAAACCTCCCCTGAGGTTTCTGATATTTGCACTGATCTCCCTTGTGGTTTGAAAAATTACACTGACCTCCCCTGAGGTTACTAATCCTTTCCAAATTTAGTCCAAACGATTAAAATATTATTTTAGGGAGTGAAATTAAAATTTTATACCAGATTTGCCGTTTGTGCTACATATCCAATGAATGACAAAGTACTATAATTAACAATTAATAAATTTTAAGGAGTTTAATTTATGGACAAACACGCAATACTCATTTAAAGTACCAGTTCTTTACGAGTATTTTACTTTCAAATATTTAATTTATGATAAATATATCAATATTTGTAAGTAAAATTCAAAAATTGTTATAGTAATATTCTTGCAAAAAGGAAATCGATAGGTTATTTATTTAATATAAATTAAATATTTTAAAAAAAAATAAATGGCCCATAAAGTATTATTTTTTTATGGTTTTCATCTATTACAGGAGTAAAGTATTTGTTCTTTATGTGCATTTTATTATGAATCAATTAATTTATGTTAAATACATAAATGTTTGTAACTAAATTTAAAAAAGTGTTATATTAATATTTTTACGGAAGGGGGATTGGAAGGTTTTGTATTTAAAAAAAATAAATATTTGAAAGTAAATACAAATATGTATTTGAGCGTAAATATTTGTATTAAATTAAATATTTGAAAGTAAAATACTCTTAAAGAACCGGTACTTTAAATAGTTACCGATTCTTTATAGGTAAACACGCATTACTCATTTAAAGTACCAGCTTTTTACGGATATTTTACTTTCAAATATTTAATTTATGATAAATATATCAATATTTGTTAGTAAAATTCAAAAAAGTGTTACAGTAATATTCTTGCAAAAAGAAAATCGGTAGGTTATTTATTTAATATAAATTAAATATTTTTTAAAAAAAATGACCCATTAAGTATTAATTCTTTATGGCTTTCATCCATTACATGAGTAAAGTATTGGCTCTTTATGGATATTTTATTCTGAATCATTTAATTTATGTTAAATACATAAATATTTGTAACTAAAATTGAAAAAGTGTTATATTAATATTTTTACGGAAGAGAGATTGATAGTTTTTGTATTTAACAAAAATTAAATATTTGAAAGTAAATACAAATATGTATTTGAGCGTAAATATTTGTATTAAATTAAATATTTGAAAGTAAAATACCCATAAAGAACCGGTACTTTAAATAGGTAATGCATATTTGTCTATAAACTATACTCCTTAAAGTTTATTAATTATTAATTGATTTGTAGTATTTTGTCATTCATTGGACATGTAGTACAAAGGACAAATTTGGTAAAAAAATTCTAATTTCACTCCCTAAAATAATATTTTAATCGTTTGGACTGAATTTGCAAAGGATTAGTAACCTCAGGGGAGGTCAATGTAATTTTTCAAACCACAGAGGAGGTCAATGCAAATATCAGAAACCTCAGGGGAGGTTTCTGCAATTATCCCTTTTTTATATTATTAACTACCTTTTTATTCCACAAACACCATATCATAAATTTACAATGAAATTGAGTAGATAGCGGAAGCTTTGAGCAAAGTAAATCCTTGATTCTTTTATTGAATAAGCTTGACAATAGCTAGAGTACAGGAGTTGTTTGAAGTAGGTGAGAGTAGGTTTGAAGTAAGTGAGAGTAGGTAAGAGGTTTGTACTTTTAGATGTAAACTGAAAATTTTCTCTGATCTATTCGCCGATGCCTTTATTCTGCAATCTTCCTTCAATTTATAGAGGCTCGGGACTTTGTCATTTGAATTTCATTTCTTCTTTATTTGAGTTTCATCTTCTTTTTATTTGTGGCCGACATCTTTTTCAAAAGTGATCGATCTCTTTTTTAAAAGTCGTTTGGATCTTGTCCGCATGGTCCTCCGAATGGATCAAAAGTTGATTCGGATGATTCTGCCAACTCGTCAATTTTGTCGGTTTCTTCTTTCTTATCCGACTTTTGTAAATAATCCAGATATTCTTTGAGTAGCCTTGGATCTTGTATCATCTTTTTCATCAAAAAGTCATTTGAAGTTGTCTCGAATACCATCTCGATATCTTTTTCTTTCTTTATTGGAGTAGTGGTTGGAGTTGGTGCCGTAGTGGTTGGAGTTGGTGAAGACTTTGTTGTAGTGGGTACAAAAGTTGTTGGAGTAGATGTTGGTTTGGTCCATTTGAGTTTATCTCCGGTAATTAGGAATCTGATAATATTTACTTGATCTCCGAATTCTTGGTTGAATCCTGTCCACCATTTAACTTTGAATTCTCTAACTAATGACATTGGAAGTAGTTTTTCAAGCTCTTGATGAATTTTGAAACTCCAGCAAAATATCCACGGGACTTTGAACTCCATATGGAATAAAATTGGTCTTGTATATTCTTCCCCCTTTGCTCTTTTTAGATACGTTTGAAATCCCATAAGCACATTTGGAGGTAGTATCTCTGGTTGTGGTCCAAACCATTTCCACCAGTGATTGAACCAAATTGGAAATTCTCTGCTGCAATTTTCTTTGAACGTGAAGAACCATGAATAATTGAATGGTCTAAAAAGGAAGGCACGATACCATGCCATTTTGTAATCTTGATATGTGAATCCATCTGGAATGAACCTTACTGAAAAGGATTTTTTAGAATAAAGAGAAGTCCATTCATTTGGAGAACAAACTTTCTTTATTATGCATTTTGAGTGGCTAATTATATTTGGATTTTTTCTGTCTGGAATTGGGAATATTTCTACAGATTGAGTATCTGTAAGAATTAATTCATAATAATCCAAATTTTTTGAGGGATCATCTGGTTGCCAAAAACACTTTTGAGGAAAGATTCTTTGGGTAATTTGATTGAGTGTAGAATACAAAGGTACTTCTTGGAATTTAGTTAAAGTGATATGTTGAGTAAATGGCTTGGTAAAATAAGTATTTTCATTGGATTTTTCTGGGGTCTTTGGAATCTGTTGAAGAGGTCTTATTTGCGAAGAAGTTGGAGTACAAGCAGCTTGACTATAAGTCAATGCTGGAAAATCTGATAAGAGTTGGAATCTGTTTTGAGTAACAGGAGTAAGACTCATCTCATAATCTTGAGGAGTCTTTGGCCTGGAATTTCCTGCTTTTGAATCCATAATCCTGCAATATTAATAAACAATATCTTTAACTTGGTCAGATAATTGCTTATTTTGTTTTCTGTGATATTGAATAAATTCCTCACTTCTCTCAATTCTTTTCATAACTTTGATTCGAATGGTATTTTTCTGAATCTCTCTTTGAATAAGAAAGGCTCTTTCTTGAGGAGTGATAGTAGCGTAAGGGCTTTTTCGAATGTATATGGTGTCATATTTAGGAATTTGATGAGTTGGAATACTTTGTCTGCCATAGCTGGTTTGGGCAAAATATTGATATCCTCTGGATTGGATATCTTTTTCTTTGTTTTGGAGTTTGGGAGAATCCCTTTGAGCTCTCAAATAATTGGTATATTCTCGTTCTTCTCTTTGAGCCAACATTTCACGATCCATGTCCTTGTAGAAATTCTCTAGTAAGAAAATCTGATAAAGAATTATTTTCTCCTTTGATAAATTCTATTTCAAAATCAAATACAGATAAAATAGCCTGCCATCTAGCAAATATTTGTTTTGAAACTATATTTTGAACATCTTTTTGTAAAATTTCTTTGGCAGATTTACAATCTATTCTAATTAAAATTTTTTTATTATATAAATCATCTTGAAATTTTGATATGCACAAAACTATGGATAAAATTTCTTTTTTAATGGTTGAATAATTTTTTTGAGAATCAGACCATGTTCCGGAATGAAATCTAACTAATTCTTCTTTTGACTTTTCTATTATTTATTTTAATATTCCTCCATATCCTAATTCTGATTCGTCTGTTTCAACTATCATGAATGCTTTAGGATGAGGTAAACATAGACATGGTAAAGATTCAATTTTTTCTTTTAAATATTTTATTTTTTGAGCATGTTCCTCTGTCCAAGGTTTTGGATTTTTCTTTAATCTATTAAATAATATAGAACATTCTTGTCTTAATTTAGGAAAGAAGTCTGATATATAATTTAAACATCCTAGAAATCTTTGTAGTTGATTTTTATCTTTTATTTCATTTGGAAATTTAGTAGCAAAATCTAAAGCTCTATTAATTGGTTTTATTGTTCCTTGATATATATTATGTCCTAAAAATCTTATTTTTGTTTGAAATAATTTCATTTTTGGAGCAGAAACAACTAATCCATTTTTCTTAACTATTTTTAAAAATATACTTAAATGTTTAAAATGTTGTTCTATTGATTCTGAAAATATTAATACATCATCTATATAGACTATACTGAATGAACTATAAGGATTAAAAATATCATTTATTATATTTTGAAATTCTGATGGTGCATTTTTTTAATCCAAATGGCATAACTTTCCATTCATAATGTCCAAAAGGTGTTGTAAATGCTATTTTATATCTATCTTTTGGATCTATTATTCTTTGCCAATATCCTGATTTTAAATCAAACTTTGAGAAGATTTTTGCATTAAATAGTCTATTAAGCAAATCTTTTTTATTAGGAATAGGATATCTAATCCATTGTAGAATTTTGTTTAAAGGTTTATAGTTTATTACTAATCTTGGAACTCCTCTTTCTTTTTCAACTTGATTCATTACATAAAATGCAGCACAGCTCCAAGGTGATTTTGAAGAAGTTATTAATCCTTTATCTATTAATATTTTTATTTCCTTTTTACAAAATTCCAATAAATCAGAATTCATTTGTATTGGTCTAACTTTTGTTGGAATATTTCTTTCATTAAAATCTTTTTCATAAGGTAATTCTATCATATGTTGTTTTCTATCCCAAAAAGCATTAGGAATATCTGCACAAATTTCTTTTTGTAATAATTTTTCTAGTTCTGATATTCTTTTTTGTAATTTAATTTCTTTCAATTGTTCTTCAATTTTTAAATAAGATTTTTCTTCCTTAATATAACTTATATGTTGTTTTACTTTTGTAATAGTATTTATTGTTTTATAAATAGAAGAGGCTTGTAAGGTTTGCAATTCTCTTTGTTTCATTGGAGTTAAAAATTTAAAAGTAATAATTTTTCCCATTATATTTATTGAAATTCCTTCATGGCTTACTAAAAATGGATATATTTGAATTAAAAAAGGGGTTCCTAGTATTACATCATGATTTATATTTTTTACAACTATAAAATTATGTTTAATACAATATTCATTATTGCATATTGATCCTTTTGTAAATTTATATTTTACTTGTAAATTTTCTCCATTTGCTGCAATTAATGTTTCTTTTGTTCTTTCACAATATTTAGTAGGAATTATTCCTTCTTTAATGCAACTTGCATCAGCTCCACTATCTATTAGAGTTACATAGGTTTCTTTGAAATCTTCTACTGTAATAGTTACTAAAGTAAACCATTTTTGAAATGTTATTTTTTCTATAGTATTTAAATATTGAGATTCTTCTACCGGTTTTTCTGATATTAATATTTCTTGTGTTTTAGAGGTTGAGGGCTGATTATTTATTAATGCTATTTTTTATTCTATTTCTAAATCTTTTAAGTTTCATTCTATTATTTCTTGTTGTAATTGTTTTACCTGTATTTTGAAATTATTAATTTCTGTTTGAAGATCTTTAGTAGTTTCCTTTTTCATTATATTTATATTAGGATATTTGTCTATTAATTTAGAAATACTAAAAGGTTCTATTATCTTAGGTATTTTATCTTCTTGAATAATTAAGTTTTTTAATTATTCTAAATATTCTTTTTTAGCTATTGGATCTTCAATTTTATCTATTATATCTAATAAAAATTCTTTATCTTCTTTTTTAGTTATAACATTTATATATTTTGGAGTACAATTACAATTTTCTTCACTTTCTGAACTAGTTATATCATTATAATAATCATCTTCAGAACTTTGATTTTTTTCATTTATTAATAGATTTATTAATTTATTCTTAATTTCTTCTTCGTTAACACAGATTTCTGTAATTTTTTCTTTTAATTTACATTTATTTGCTTTATATCCTATTTTTCCACATTTGTAACAAACAATTTTTCTTTTTATGAATCTTTTCTTTTTAGTTGGTTCATTTTCCTTGGGTTTTTTATATCTTATTTTCTTATTATATTTTTTAACTTTCTTTTTATATGCTGATGGGGATTTTTTTCTCTTAATTCCAAAAGCATCACAAAATGATCCTACTTCTTTTGTTTTTGAACCATATTTTATTTGCAGTCTTAACTCTGAACATAACATTAACCCTTCCTTTTTTACAAAAGCGAATAATTGTCCAAAAGTAATACTTTCAAATGAAATTACATCTGTTCCCATTTCCTTTTGTAAACTATCCATTATTCTTTGTGAAAATAAACTTGGTAATCCTGTTATGAATCTTTCTTTCCAAAATGAAGCATTACAATCTGGTCTTCTTAATACATTAGTTAAAAACATATCTTTATACCATTTAAAATCTGATAATGTTGGACATCTTAAGTTTGTTAGAAATGTTTTATTAGAGTTTAATTCTTCTTTTGGGTTTCCTATAAAATACATTACTATAGTTACAATTAAAAATTCTGCAGCATCTGACTGTATTTGAATATTTCCTTGATCATCTTCAATTTCTTGTGTATGTTCTAATATTGATAATTTATCTTGTAATGTTAAAGCATTATCCCACCAATTTTTTAATTGTCCTGTAAATCCTGAAACTAATAATGTTGCAATATTTCTTTCTTGAATGTTTTTAATTTTGTAAGCTAGTCTAGCCATTCCCATTTCTTGTAAATTATTTAATACTTCATATTCTGTTTTATCATCTATATTCCATTCATAAATTGAATCTCCATCATATTTAGTAGTTCTAAATTTTGATCTTTCTTCATATTGAATATCCGGAGGACTTGGTCTAGGATAATAATTTTTTGAACTTACCATCTTCCAATTATTTCTTTTATTATAATTATTTCTTTTTATTCTATTTATTTGATTTCCTTCTGCTTCTTCAAATTGATTTTCTATTGGTAAAATTATATCTTCTTCTTCTGTTTCTGATTCTGTTGATTTTTCAGATAAATCTTCTATTTCTTCAGTTGAGTTTTCTTCTATTATTTTATCTAATGTATTTATTTTTGGAGTTGAAGGTTTAGATTCTGTGGTTAAGTTTTGTAGGGCTTGAGATATTTTATTTAATAAATTATCTGTAGTATTTATTTTTTGACTATTAATATTTTGTACTAATTCTTGCTCTTTTTCTCTTGTCAGGCTTCTAGGTTTAAAATGGGGTGCTGAAATATCATTTGGGAATTTTAATTCTGGTTTCTTTATTGTATCTATCTTAGTATTTAATACTTCCATATGTTGAGATATTGTATGAAGGATTTGATTTGTATAATTATTTTGTTGATAAATTTTCTTAAGATCTTCTAGATTTATTGAATTATTTGTACTTGATTCCGCTTCTCTTCCCTTTTTAAAAGGTGAGGCTATTATTTCTCCTTGTCCTATATTAATTTTTATTTCTTGTAATGGAGGATGTATGGATGTTATTATTTGTTCATCTTTTAATTTCCATTTTTTATATAGATTAGTTTGAACATTTATTTGAGGAGTATTATATATATCATTTATTCCTAATTTTGACATATAATATGTTAACCATGTAAAGAAAGGAAAATCAAATTTTTGTTTATCTAATTCATCCTTCCATTCTATAATTAATTTATTCTTATATTCGGATTCTAATTGAAAAAACCAAATTCTTTTTTCTGTATTTTCTTCATCTTCAAAATCTTCTTGTAAATATTTATGATTTATTATATAAGGTTTAATTATAACATTTATTTCTCCTTTCATTTGTGAATGTGTTGGAGAATATTCTGATTGATTTTGATTTATTACTTCTGGAATTGGAGTTTTATATTTAAAAGTTGAAGTATTTTCTATAGGAAAGTTTATTTCAGTAGATTCATAATTAGAATGTCTAGCTGGTAACCATGAATAACTTGAACCAGGTCTTTCTTTTAATGAAGCAAATCTTATTAAAGTATTTCCATCAGATTTTTCTATAATATCTTCTGCAGTAGTTTGTTCTATATTTCTTGCTATTTGTGGATTTTTAATTTCAAATTCACTTGGTATTGTTATTTCATTCCATTTTAATCTTTTTGGAGTATAAGTTGTAGGTCTATCTGCATCTACTTGTAATAAAGTTGTTTCTTCTTTAAGAGTTGGAGTCATTATAAATTTTGGATTTAAATGTGAAGATAAAGGTCTATAATATATTCTATATATTATTGCAAAATTCTTTGTATGTTTTTCAAATTCATTTCCTTGTAGATGAATATCTAGTATAACTGAATTCAGAATGTGTGGGTCAGTTAAGTCTATTGAAAAATTTGGTGCACAGTTAAAATATATGGGTGCATTACAAACATTAGTTTGAATCATAGAAAGTAAAGAAGTTTTATAACGTTTGAGTCTAGTATCTCTTAATGCTAGATATATATGAGCATCTACTCCTAGATGGAATAGAGGTTTTACAGCAATTTGTATTAAACCTATATGAATATATCGATATCCTTTACTTAAATATTTTTGAATTGTACTATGATTTAATAATGGAATTGATTGATATTCTTCTTGAATAGATATTGTTTCTTCATGAGTTTTAATTGATAATGCTGTTTTGAAATCTAATGGGCCAATTCTATAGATATGTTCTATTTTTTCTTCTAGAATTGTTCAATCTGAATTATTTATAGGCATATGATATTCATGACTTTGTACTATATTAGCTTGCTTTGAATTAGATCCTAATTTAAATTGTCTAAGAAATGCAGCCATGTTTTATATTTAATTAAATTTTTACATAACCTGGAACAACCGAGCACTATGCCTGGAACATCCTATCCTGGACTTACCAACGATCTTACAAGGCATCAAGTCTTACCAACGATTTTAGTAAAAGTTTAATTTAATATGTAAACATAAATGCATGAATTAGCAAATTTAAAGTAGAGAGATAATTCAACCAAGATAATAAATTCAAAGTCTAAATACGTATAATTTGTCTGAGTGTGGCTCTGATACCACTTCTACCCGGCAATATAAACTTGTAATAAGGATGAATATTTGAACTTACAATGAAATTGAGTAGACAACGGAAGCTTTGAGCAAAGTAAATCCTTGATTCTTTTATTGAATAAGCTTGACAATAGCTAGAGTACATGAGTTGTTTGAAGTAGGTGAGAGTAGGTTTGAAGTAAGTGAGAGTAGGTAAGAGGTTTGTACTTTTAGATGTAAACTGAAATTTTTCTCTGATATATTCACCGGTGCCTTCATTCTGCAACCTTCCTTCAATTTATAGAGGCTCGGGACTTTGTCATTTGAATTTCATTTCTTCTTTATTTGAGTTTCATCTTCTTTTTATTTGTGACCGACATCTTTTTCAAAAGTGATCGACCTCTTTTTCAAAAGTCGTTTGGATCTTGTCCGCGTGATCCTCCGAATGGATCAAAAGTTGATTCGGATGATTCTGCCGACTCGTCAATTTTGTCGGTTTCTTCTTTCTTATCCGACTTTTGTAAATAATCCAGATATTCTTTGAGTAGTTTTGGATCTTGCATCATCTTTTTCATCAAAAAGTCATTTGAAGTTGTCTCGGATACCATCTCGGTATCTTTTTCTTTCTTTATTGGAGTAGTGGTTGGAGTTGGTGCCGTAGTGGTTGGAGTTGGTGAAGACCTTGTTGTAGTGGATACAAAAGTTGTTGGAGTAGATGTTGGTTTGGTCCATTTGAGTTTATCTCCGGTAGTTAGGAATCTGATAACATTTACTTGATTTTCGAATTCTTGGTTGAATCCTGTCCACCATTTAACTTTGAATTCTATAACTAATGATATTGGAAGTAGTTTTTCAAGCTCTTGATGAATTTTGAAACTCCAACAAAATATCCACGGGACTTTGAACTCCATATGGAATAAAATTGATCTTGTATATTCTTCCCCCTTTGCTCTTTTTAGATACGTTTGAAATCCCATAAGCACATTTGGAGGTAGTATCTCTGGTTGTGGTCCAAACCATTTCCACCAGTGATTGAACCAAATTGGAAATTCTATGCTGCAATTTTCTTTGAACGTGAAGAACCATGAATGATTGAATGGTCTAAAAAGGAAGGCACGATACCATGCCATTTTGTAATCTCGATATGTGAATTCATCTGGAATGAACCTTACTGAAAAGGATTTTTTAGAATAAAGAGAAGTCCATTCATTTGGAGAACAAACTTCCTTTATTATGCATTTTGAGTGGCTAATTATATTTGGATTTTTTCTGTCTGGAATTGGGAATATTTCTATAGATTGAGTATCTGTAAGAATTAATTCATAATAATCCAAATTTTTTGAGGGATCATCTGGTTGCCAAAAACACTTTTGAGGAAAGATTCTTTGGGTAATTTGATTGAGTGTAGAATACAAAGGTACTTCTTGGAATTTAGTTAAAGTGATATGTTGAGTAAATGGCTTGGTAAAATAAGTATTTTCATTGGATTTTTCTGGGGTCTTTGGAATCTGTTGAAGAGGTCTTATTTGCGAAGAAGTTGGAGTACAAGCAGCTTTACTATAAGTCAATGCTGGAAAATCTGATAAGAGTTGGAATCTGTTTTGAGTAACAGGAGTAAGACTCATCTCATAATCTTGAGGAGTCTTTGGCCTGAAATTTCCTGCTTTTGAATCCATAATCCTGCAATATTAATAAACAATATCTTTAAGTTGGTCAGATAATTGCTTATTTTATTTTCTGTGATATTGAAAAAATTCCTCACTTCTCTCAATTCTTTTCATAACTTTGATTCGAATGGTATTTCTCTGAATCTCTCTTTGAATAAGAAAGGCTCTTTCTTGAGGAGTGATAGTAGCGTAAGGGCTTTTTCGAATGTATATGGTGTCATATTTAGGAATTTGATGAGCTGGAATACTTTGTCTGCCATAGCTGGTTTGGGCAAAATATTGATATCCTCTGGATTGGATATCTTTTTCTTTGTTTTGGAGTTTGGGAGAATCCCTTTGAGCTCTCAAATAATTGGTATATTCTCGTTCTTCTCTTTGAGCCAACATTTCACGATCCATGTCCTTGTAGAAATTCTCTAGTAAGAAAATCTGATAAAGAATTATTTTCTCCTTTGATAAATTCTATTTCAAAATCAAATACAGATAAAATAGCCTGCCATCTAGCAAATATTTGTTTTGAAACTATATTTTGAACATCTTTTTGTAAAATTTCTTTGGCAGATTTACAATCTATTCTAATTAAAAATTTTTTATTATATAAATCATCTTGAAATTTTGATATGCACAAAACTATGGATAAAATTTCTTTTTTAATGGTTGAATAATTTTTTTGAGAATCAGACCATGTTCCGGAATGAAATCTAACTAATTTTTCTTTTGACTTTTCTATTCTTTGTTTTAATATTCTTCCATATCCTAATTCTGATGCGTCTGTTTCAACTATCATGAATGCTTTAGGATGAGGTAAACATAGACATGGTAAAGATTCAATTTTTTCTTTTAAATATTTTAGTTTTTGAGTATGTTCCTCTGTCCAAGGTTTTGAATTTTTCTTTAATCTATTAAATAATATAGAACATTCTTGTCTTAATTTAGGAAAGAAGTCTGATATATAATTTAAACATCCTAGAAATCTTTGTAGTTGATTTTTATCTTTTATCTCATTTGGAAATTTAGTAGCAAATTCTAAAGCTGTTTTAATTGGTTTTATTGTTCCTTGATATATATAATATGTCCTAAAAATCTTATTTTTGTTTGAAATAATTTCATTTTTGGAGCAGAAACAACTAATCCATTTTTCTTAACTATTTTTAAAAATATACTTAAATGTTTAAAATGTTGTTCTATTGATTCTGAAAATATTAATACATCATTTATATAGACTATACTGAATGAACTATAAGGATTAAAAATATCTTTCATTATATTTTGAAATTCTGATGGTGCATTTTTTAATCCAAATAGCATAACTTTCCATTCATAATGTCCAAAAGGTGTTGTAAATGCTGTTTTATATCTATCTTTTGGATCTATTATTATTTGCCAATATCCTGATTTTAAATCAAACTTTGAGAAGATTTTTGCGTTAAATAGGTTATTAAGCAAATCTTTTTTATTAGGAATAGGATATCTAATCCATTGTAGAACTTTGTTTAAAGGTTTATAGTTTATTACTAATCTTGGAACTCCTCTTTCTTTTTCAGCTTGATTCATTACATAAAGAGTCCTATAATTAAGCTATCCCTATAGTCAAGCTATTCATAATAAATTCCTATATTAATTCTGTAAGACTCCCCCTCAAGCTGAAATATAGATGTTACTCATGCCCAACTTGTTACAAAGGTAATCAACTCGAACCCCATGTAGAGCCTTCATACAGAGATCTCCCAACTATTTTCCAGTCCTTACAAATCCTGTAGAAATCAAGCTCTGTTGTATTTTCTCATGAACAAATGACAATCTATTTCGATGTGTTTTGTTAACTCATGAAATACAGGATTGGATGCAATATGAGGAGCCGCTTGATTATCACACCACAATTTTGCAGGCATTGAAGTTTTGAGACCTACCACAGTTAGAGTTGATTTATCCATATGATTTCATATATTCATTGTGCCATAACTCTATATTCTGACTCTGCACTCGATTCGATATTCCGAGACAACATATTGGGCAAATATTTAATAGATTATTTAATGCAAAAATATTCTCAAAATTTGATATGAAATCAGGATATTGGCAAATATTAATAGATCCAAAAGATAGATACAAAACAGCATTTACAACACCTTTGGACATTATGAATGGAAAGTTATGCCATTTGGATTAAAAAATGCACCATCAGAATTTCAAAATATAATGAATGATATTTTCAATCCTTATAGTTCATTCAGCATAGTCTATATAGATGATGTATTAATATTTTCAGAATCATTAGAACAACATTTTAAACATTTAAGTATATTTCTAAAAATAGTTAAGAAAAATGGATTAGTTATTTCTGCTCCAAAAATGAAATTATTTCAAACAAAAATAAGATTTTTAGGACATAATATATATCAAGGAACAATAAAGCCAATAAATAGAACTTTAGAATTCGCTACTAAATTTCCAGATGAGATAAAGAGAAAAATCAATTACAAAGATTTTTAGGATGCTTAAATTATATAGCAGATTTCTTTCCTAAATTAAGACAAGAATGTTCTATATTATTTAATAGATTAAAGAAAAACCCAAAACCTTGGACAGAAGAACATACTCAAAAAATAAAATATTTAAAAGCAAAAATAGAATCATTACCATGTTTGTGCCTACCCCATCCTAAAGCATTCATGATAGTTGAAACAGATGCTCAGAATTAGGATACGGAGGAATATTAAAACAACAAATAGATAATTCAAAAGAAGAATTAGTTAGATTTCATTCAGGAACCTGGTCAGATCCTCAAAAGAATTACTCAACTATTAAAAAAGAAATTCTATCTATAGTTTTGTGTATATCAAAATTTCAGGATGACTTATACAATAGAAATTTTTAATTAGAATAGACTGCAAATCTGCAAAAGAAATTCTACAAAAAGATGTTCAAAATATTATTTCAAAACAAATATTGCTAGATGGCAAGCTATTTTATCTGTATTTGATTTTGATATAGAATTTATTAAAGGAGAAAATAATTCTTTACCAGATTTTCTAACAGAGAATTCCTACAAGACATGGATCCAGCAATGATGGCTCAAAGAAATGATCGTGAATACACAAATTATTTGAGAACTCAACGAGATTCTCCTAGCCTTCAAAATTAAGAAAAATCAATTCTATCCAGAGGATACGTCTATTCCATTCAGACTCCGAATGGAAGACAATTTATTCCAGCCTACCAAATTCCTAAATATGATGAAATATATATTCATAAAAGTCCATATGCAACCAGTACTCCAAAAGAAAGAGCCTTTATTCTACAAAGACAAATTCAGAAAAACACCCTTCGACTTCTTACTCATCAGAGATTAAGCAGAAGTGGAGATTTTCTTCACAACGAATTTATTCAGCACTATCGAAGACAAAACAGACAATTAACTGACCAACTTAAAGATGTTGTTTATTAATTTTGCAGGAACATGATTCAAAGCAGGAAGTTCCCGGCCAAAGACTCCTCAGGATTATGAGATGAGTCTTACCCCTGTAACTCAAAATAGATTTCAACTTTTATCAGATTTCCCAGCATTGACTTACAGTCAGGCTGCTACTCAATTACTTCTCCAATTAGACCCATTCAACAACTGGTAAAAATCCCCAGAAAAATCTCAAGGAAATACTTATTTTACAAAGCCATTTACTCAACATATTACTTTAACTAGATTCCAAGAAATACCCATATACTCTACTCTTCATCAAGTTACTCAAAGGATCTTTCCTCCAAAATGCTATTGGCAACCAGATGACCCTTCAAAAAATCTAGATTATTATGAATTAATCCTTACAGATACTCAATCTGTAGAGATTTACCCCATTCCAGATAAAAAGAATCCAAATATTATTAGTCATTCCAAGTGTATTATAAGAAAGTTTGTTCTCCAATGAATGGACTTCTCTTTATTCCAAAAAATCCTTTTCAGTAAACTTTATTCCAGATGGATTTACATATCAAGATTACAAAATGGCATGGTATCGTGCTTTCCTTTTTAGACCATTCACCATTCCTGGTTCTTCACATTCAAAGATAGTTGCAGCAAAGAATTCCCAATTTGGTTCAATCACTGGTGGAAATGGTTTGGACCCCAACCAGAGATTCTACTCCAAATGTTCTCATGGGATTTCAAACATATCTAAAAAGAGCAAAGGGGGAAGAATATACAAGACCAATTTCATTCCACATGGAATTCAAAGTGCCATGGATATTTTGCTGGAGTTTCAAAATTCATCAAGAACTGGAAAAACCTCTGCCAATGTCATTGGTAAGAGAATTCAAAATAAATGGTGGACTGGATTCAATCAAGAATTTGGCGATCAAACTAATGTGATCAGATTCCTGACCACTGGAGACAAATTAAAGTGGACAGCTACTACCACTACTCAAAAGGAGACAAGACAGTCAACAATCATTCCAACCACTACACCAACTCCACTCACTCCAAAAAGAGACAAAGAAAAGGTGACGGAAATGGCATCCGAAGAAACAGCAGTAACTTTTTAATAAAGCAAATCATGCAGAATCCCGAGCGTTTTCTAGGTTCAAATCATCCTCCTAATCAAACAAAATTGATGATCTACTGAGCTTAAAAATAAAGAAAAATAAAATTTAAAGACAGAAAATGATTACCTGAAAAAAGTCTGCAAGAAATGTTACATACAGTAGCGGAAGATACAAGGCATGATAGCAAACAGTGGTGATCTCATTCAGCCTGCAAATGCATTAGAAGATGACCTTCAGGTATTCCTAAAGAAAAAGGCTTCGAATCGAAGCTTAAGCTTATTTGACAACATCAACTTATGAATGCGTACCAGAGGCCAAAGGCAGCCCCATTTGCTGCAAGTGCACATGCAAACAACGCCAAGCCATTCAAGAAGAACATGATGGTTATATAGTTGTAGAATGCGGGTCTTGCTGCAAAGAGAAGCAATCAATCAATCAACCAAATCAAAATATCACACCAATAACTTAAACAGCAGTATAGGCAAGCATAGCTGTACTTACCAGGCAACCTCTCCCTCCACCTAGACCGATAGACACAGAATATGAACCCATACACTCCAGTAAGCAGTAGCCTGTGAACAACCCATAAGCCCCATTTCACCCTATGGGACTCCTCATTGTTATCAATAAACAGTGGAATTCCAAACCCAAATGTGTAAAGGCCCTAGGAAAAGCAGAAGAGATCAGTCTCTGACTGTACAGTAAAATAAGAAGGAGATGTTGATAAATTAATCAAAAGCACATGGAAGTTACATCATAGGCAGACACATGAGACAGACAATAAGATGGTCAAAAAATCAGAGGCTTAAATGATGTCAATTACTCAAGTGCTCAAATTAATAGCAGTTAAGACATGTAATAAAATGATAAACCACACTTTTAAAAGGATTCAAGGTGAAAGAAAACAACAGACTCATTTTGGTAGGAGATACAGTTTTTGACGTTCGAGTAACTTAAAAAAGGTGAAAGAAACTTTAGCCCAACAAAACTCGAAAGTTTCAATTAATCCACACATTGAAAAGAAGAGTGCGATGCATACTAAAAGAACACCAAGAAGAATATACTATAACAGCGGACATAAGTACACCAAAAAAGAATTATTAATCTCCTTTTCAAGTTATTGGAAAACATAAACGAAATATCTTACACCAATTTAAAAAAATTACCAAAATGCATTCAGATCGAAAATTCACTGTCAATTGAGTTACTCATAATTAACATCCTTTCGACTTTGGCAACAATATAGGTTCCTGGATAAGGAAGAATACAGTGTAAAACCAAAGGTAAAATATTACTGAAATGCATTCAAGAAGAAAGTTCAGGGCCAACTGAGTGGTTTATGTATCAGTAAATTGTCGGTACCCTTTCAACTTTGGCAACAAAAACCTTCCCTGGATAAGGAAGAATACATCATAATACCAATATATAGAAAGTGTTCCCATCTCTCTAGTTAATTGCACTTCTATGTGTCCTTGAAGAAAAGGAGCTGTAGCTTGTTAGCCTTTTACTTTTTGACAGCAATATTAAGCAACATCGAGAACATCTTCCATAAAGCCATTTCCCTATCTTTATCTAATATTCCTGCAAAACAAGCACAACCAAGAGATAATGAATTTAACATAGCATGAGTGTATGACTTGATTTAGTACCTTGAGAAATATGTCTACACCAACAATGAAGCCTGAGATACCAAATGTCCGCGTTAAAGCTTCCTGTCCACTAGCATAATTTCCTTGAAGTAAAAAGGCCATTAAGCTAACTTCAAGAAAAAGCATCCCTGATGTTGTAAACAAAGATAAGATGCTCCAAGCTACTTCTTTTCCTGATGTACACTCCCATGCCTGAAGCATGGAAATTTTCAGCAAAGTCATACACTATAAAATAATCCCACACGGCATAGCATAGTTAAAAAAAAAAATTATAACAGAAGAAAACTTTAAAAATATACTTAGCAAGTTGTCATTTGATTGTTGGCCTCATTATGAAAGTGGAAATAGAAAGTTCACTCTCAAATCATTAACCTAATCAACATCTGGAAAGGAAGCCATCAGAATGACTGAAACTGAGAACATGATGAGTTTTTGGCTTCTTCAGGTCCATGTGAAGCTTAATTTGCCATAGCAGCCATAATACCTTGGGTGCTGCTTTCTAACATGAAAGTTTATTACATGTACAACCCTCGACTTGTTAATTTTCCAGGGGCCGGGGTGCAGAGGGACATCTAGGCACAAGTTTTCACCAACATGCAGTACAATATAATATCCGATATTAATCCAAGAATTTGAGCCAAGTTTCCAAACTTAAAAGCGAGAAAACTGTTAAGAAAAGAATTTGCCAAGGCCTCAAATGATACAAGCAGATACAGCTGATAGAGTTATAAACCAAGAAAAGTACAGAATATTCTTAGTTAGATATCAACAGCAGCAAGTCAATTCTTGTGAAAGTTGTAACCAAAATTTTCCAGCTAAACGTTTATACATAAGCTTCCATTGCAAAAGAACTTCAAAGGTTTACAACTGACAAGAAAAGAACTATTAAACACACTCCAACTATTTAAGCATGAAGTACAACATTTCAAAGCAGCCCCACATATTTCCACTTTCATTTCCAAACACCTCGTAAAACCCAGGAACCTAATCTTGAACAAGAATTCTCAAATTGACAAAAAGAACTAAAATAAACAGCAAAATTGTAATTTGTATCGAGAAACCATCAATAACAACGTGAAATAAGAATCCCAAAATTCACAAAAACAGTGAAATGAGCAGACCCAAAAACAAAAAAAGACACCTGAACAACAAATGTCAAATTGACAAAACCCACAAAAATTAACACAATAGAAAGAAATTACAATGCCGAAACCATAAAAAAAAAAAAAAAAAAAAGAACTTGAACAAGAAATCCCAAATTGGAAACAACAACTAGAATAATCAAAAGGGATCAAAATAGCAAACCTGAAGAGAACACCAGAGCAAATTGAGCAATGTAACAACCCAGAGAAAGATATAGTACGCGATGATAATATGAGATCGGCCATTAAAGAGTTTTGAAACACTTTTCTTAGCCTGAAAAGCTAAATAGAGTAAGAACAAAGCAGTTGGGATTATCAGAAAAAGACTGTGCCATATTCCATGGCATTCCCATAGCCATCCCTCATATTTGCCGCCTCCTATAGCCTCCGCCGCCGCTGCTGACGATGATTCTTTTGAGGATAACGGAAAGGTAACCTCTGTTGCCTCTGCTACTACTTGAAGGGCTTCTTTTAGACCTCTCATTCTTCCATCAAAAATTCAAGATCAATTCAGGCAGTTAATTCTCAGAGAAAATGCTTTACTAGAGAAGTATTGATTACTAGATTATGCAGCTGGGCGTAATGGAATTTCAGAAGATTAGCTTTCCCATAGGGGTTTCTAATTTGGAATTTTGGCCTCGGGGGATTGGGGTTGTTTTGGTTGACTTTCTTGGGAATTGGGTCGTGTGCATCACCAGTCCAACCGCTGTTTGGATTGTGATATTTTGGAGAAAATTTGCATGTTTTTCATGAATTTTTTTTATATAATTTTTTATATTTTTATTTTAAAGTGTTATACTAATTTTTTCCTCAAAATTTTCCAAAGAAATATGCAACCAAACGGGCTTTTTTCCATTTTTTGGGAGATGGACCAAAAAAAGAGAATCTTTGGAAAAACGGACAATTTCAGAGGTTTCTGACAATAATATATTATTTAGCACCGTTGAGATTTAATAATTTAACATACCTCCCTTATTAGTTTTAGTGAAATATTTTTTATACAATTTCTTATTCTTTTATTTCATATATATCATATGTTAAAGAAGTGCTACACTAATTTTTTTCCTAAATTTTTCTAAAAAAGCAATCCAAACGACTTTTTTTTCCCACTTTTGGGTGATAGAGGAAAGAAAGTGTCTGAGAAAAAAAAAAAATTTCAAGGTTTCTACAATATTACTTAGGACATTTGAGATCTAAGAATGTGACATAGTTTCCTTTAATTATTATTTTTTTATTTTTTTATATAACTTTATAATATTTTTATTTATTAAATTTATTTTGTTCTTATCGTGAATTTATATTTTCCTGAATTCATTTATACTCTAGAACGATCAACAGTTACTTTAAAAAGACATAACATTATGGTAAGAATGAACATATCTTCTCCCTGGATTAAACCAAAAATTGGATTAACAAATAAAGGAAAAGATAGATATATAGTCATATTTCAACCTTACCCATAATGTTGTCTGACACAAGAACTAAAAACAGGATTTTTTAACACCAAATTCATTCTTACTGACATTCTTAAAATTTTCAAATTTTAATACAAAAGAAATTCACATTAAATGTTGAATAAAGCTAGCACAGAAACGAAGAAGCTGATTAAAAATTGATAACAGAGTTACATATAGAAATCTATGTAGATAATTCAACAATTAACATAAAATCAACATAAAGGGTGCCAACAGTTGTTAGTAAAGCATTGATTCTTGTAGACACCAAAATTTTACCAATTCATTTTATTTTTGTTGTTATCTTTATTTTTTTTAAAGTTGTTTAAATGAAATCATTTTCATTTAATTGGTTTTCTTTTGTAGGAAAGTGAAGAAAGGAAAAGAAAGAAAATGGAAGTGAAAAAAAATCAGATTTTTGCAACAAAAAAAAAAAATCAGAAATGAATTTTTGGATAAATGAATTTTTTTGGGAAGATATTTGGGCCTAATGGGTACCCAAGTATTTCCCAATATTTCCTATCAAATAATAGATATAATTGGGATGTATCCCATTTTAAACCCAATATCAAATTACAATATCCATCCCGCCCAAAGTCCTTTTGGGTATGGGTAACCCATTAGAATTTAGGACAAATTACCACCTCTACTGGAGTAGGACCAAAAAACACGGCCAAAAATCAGGCAACAATTTGACAAAACCTTTATTGCTACAACAATCTTTTAACCAAAAAATTATGGATGCTAGTTGTTAAAAAAAGGATTAATCGCACTTTATCCCCTTTACGTATAGGCTATTTCTCAATTTACCCCTCCCCACCAACGTTTGTTTTTCCACAGTTTACCCCAAAAACTAACAGTCAACCCTAATAGAAATAAACAGAATAATGAAAAGACAGTTACGTAATATTCTTAAGAAAATAATGAACAATCCGAAATACCCATATATCTAGGTTTATGAAAGGGATAAAGAAAAGTTTCTAAAATTACTCTGGAATAATGAAGGAGGGAAATTTCCCTCCATCTCGCACGTGGGACAAAAAGAAAAAAGAAATTTGGAAGATAAAAAGTAGGGAACCTTTTGTCATTGTCAGTCATCTTTTCTCTCTTCTCTATCAGCCATTTTTCTCTCCATCTTTTCTCTCTTCTCTATCTACCTATGAAAAGTGCTCACATGCATGCAATAAAAAGAAAATATAACTGTCTAAAACTCTTTTTGATTTATTCATGTATAAAGCAAAATTAAAGACAATAATAATAGATTATTAATGAAAAATTCTTACATTGTAATTTGAGTAACAGTAAAATCTTCTTCTCGAATTTTCAAGTGTTCAAAAGGTGCATAATGGTGCCTCTTTATCATATTCACACATTTTTTGGGACGATCTTTCAATGTTATTTGAAGCACTTGTGACATTTTTATGATGCTTTTGGCTGACAAAGAACAATTTTAGAAGTTGTTAGATCTGTTGAAATGAAAGGAAAAAATAGACTGCAACTAGATGGAAGCATGAAAGAGAAAAAATATGCTAAAAAGCATCAGACACCCCTTTTTATAACTCATTAAGGGACATTTTAGTCAGCTGAAACAAATGGCTCTTTTCCAATGGCAATTTCGGCATCTTGAAGTTTTTAACGATGCAATTACTTAGTTGGATTGACAGAGGGAGTAAATTGTGGAGAAACAAACATTGGGGGGTAAATTGAGAAATGACACATATTTAAAGGAGATAAAGTGCGATTAACCCTTAAAAACATAATGCAAGAGAATGGTGCCACTGGGCATCATGTACCTACAGAAAGCGCGCCATTCTTGACAAAATTTACTTATCATATGAAAAGGCAAAATTGTTCAACACATCCTTCACATTTTGTAAAATAATTTTTTCATCTTTTACTTTTTGTTGAAGATATGTGATCTGATATTATGGAAAAATTTGATATTGTGAATATTAGGAAAGATATGATTATAGTATCATGTATTAATTAGGTATCATATAATGATAGTATCATATATTAATTAGGTAGTAGATTGATTTAGATTAGCATGATTTTAGAATCTAAATTAGGTTACACTTATGTGTATATATATATATATATATATATGTATGTATATTGTGTAGTCCAAAATATAAAGAAGAGTATTTTTTCTCCCTTTGTCTTAGTTTTCATGGTATCAGAGCCCTACCATCAAGGTTAGGGTCTCTGTCCGCTGCCAGAAAATTCATTAGTCATCATTCGGTTCATCTGGTTCTGTATAGGACATATCTGTATTCTATTCTTCATTCTTGTTTTAAAGGGTTCAGATCTGTTCTCTTTTACTTTTTTCTGTTAATTCTAAACCCATTGCAGAAACGAAATTTGTCGTTACGTCTGATGTGGTTCCTGTGATGTCTAAGATCACGGACCACAAACTCAACAATTCTAACTATCTTGATTGGAGCAAAACTGTCCGTCTTTATCTGCGAAGCATTGATAAAAACAATCATCTGACTGATGATCCTCCAAAAGATGGTTCAAGACAGACATGGTTAAGGGAAGATACTAGATTGTTCCTGCAAATATGGAATTCTATTGACAGTGAGGTAATTAGCTTAATTAATCACTGTAAATTTGTTAAGGAATTAATGGAGTATTTAGAATTTTTGTATTCTGGTAAAGGGAATATTTCTCGCATATATGATGTGTGTCAAGCCTTTTATCGTGCAGAGAAACAAGATAAGTCCATCATAACTTATTTTATGAATTTTAAAAAAACTTATGAGGAGCTTAATCTGTTATTACCGTTTAGTTTTGATGTGAAAGTTCAGCAAACTCAACGGGAACAGATGGCAATTATGAGTTTTTTGGCTGGTCTTTTACCTAAATTTGAAGCTGCTAAATCTCAGATTCTTTCCAGTCCTGAGATTTCATTCTTGCAAGATATGTTTAGTAGGGTGTTTCACACAAAGAATACCCAGTCTGTTCAGTCCAGTAGTGCTCTTGTTGGTCTTGAAAAACAGCAATACAAAGGTGGTGGTAAAAGAATTGACACTCGGGGACAGAATGCAGAAGTGGTTGTTTGTCACTATTATCATAAGTGGGATCATATGAAGCGTGATTGTAAAAAATTGCAGTACAGGAACCAGAGAACTCAATCTGCACATATTGCTTCTATCAATGATGCTATTAACCATGAAAAGTCAGTTATGATCTCTGCAGATGAATTTGCTAAATTTTCTCAGTATCAAGAATCATTAAAGTTTTCATCTACTCCCATAACTACCATCGCTGAGTCAGGTAAACCAAACACATGTCTTGTGTTCTCGTCCTCCAAATGGGTAATTGATTCTGGTGCCACAGATCATATGATAAGTAATTCTAGTCTATTTTCTACCTTTCAGCCACACACATCTGTACCTACAGTTACCTTAACTGATGGGTCAAAATCTCGTGTTCTTAGATCAGGCTCAGTTAACCCCACTCCATTAATCTCATTGTCATCTGTCTTAAATTTGCCTGAGTTGTCTTTTAATTTAATTTCTGTGAGTAAACTTACTCGTGCTTTCAATTGTTCTGCCCAATTCTTTCCTGACTATTGCTTGTTTCAGGATCTTACGACGAAACAGATTATTGATAAAGGGCATGAATCTGGAGGTCTTTACATTCTTGACACACAGATACCAAAGTTCATAGCTTGTTTTGGAATTGTAACTCCATTTGAAACACATTGTAGGTTGGGTCATCCTTCTCTCTCGTTGTTAATGATATTTTGTCCACAATTTCAGAGTTTGTCTTGATTAGATTGTGAGTCTTGTCAGTTTGCCAACATTATCGTGTTAATCTGAGTCCTAGAGTCAATAAACGAGCAGATGTTTCTTTTGCATTAGTTCATTCAGATGTCTGGGGATCTAGTCTAGTCATTTCTAAAATTGGATTCAAGTATTTTGTTACTTTTGTCGATGACCATTCTCGTATGACTTGGTTATATTTGATGAAAAATCGGTCAGAGTTGTTTTCTCATTTTTGTGCTTTTTGTGCTGAGGTTAAGACCCAATTTAAGCATTCTGTACAAATATTGCAAAGTGACAATGCCAAAAAATATTTCTTCGCACTTTTTCAATCTTATATGGTGCAAAATGGCATTATTCATCAAACCTCTTGTGTGGATACACCATCCCAAAATGGAGTCGCAGAATGAAAGAATAGACATTTGCTCGAAACTGCAAGAGTCTTATGATTTCAAATGCATGTTTCTAAACATTTTTTGGCTGATGCAGTGTCCACAGCTTGCTTTCTAATTAATCGTCTACCTTCATCTGTTCTGAATGGTGGGACTCCTTATAACACTCTTTTTTCAAATAAACCTTTGTTTTCCATCGATTCTAAAATCTTTGGGTGTACATGTTTTGTCCACGACTCTCTTCCCCAAGTCACTAAATTAGACCCCAAATCATTGAAATGTATTTTTTTTTGTTATTTCTGTGTCCAAAAAGGATATAGATGTTATTGTCCTAGTCTCGGCAGGTACATTGTGTCAGTTGATGTTACTTTTCTTGAAAATACACCTTTTACCCCATCCTCATCTCATTCATGTCAGGAGGAGGATGATGATTTGTTAATCTATACTGTCACATTTTCAATTTCTTCCCCTGCTAAACCTCCAATTACTCAAGTATATTCTCGATGATAAAAGTCTCCTGATGCATGCCCTGAACCAGTTTCTTCGTTATTAGATCCTGTCTCAAGTGATGATCTTCCTATTGCTCTTTGTAAAGGTAAGCGTCAATGCATTTATCCTGTGTTTTCGTGTGTATCTTATAATCATTTACCCACCTCTTCTTGTTCATTTATTACATTTATTGATTGCATCTCCCTTCCTAAAACTGTTCATGAAACCCCATCCTATCCCGGATGTCGCAATGCTATGATAGAGGAGATGAATACTTTAGATGGTAATGATACTTGAAACTTAGTAAATTTACCTGCAGGAAAGAAGGCCATTGGGAGTAAGTGGATTTTTGCAATTAAATTCAATCCTGATGGGTCGGTTGCTCGGTTAAAAACTCGCCTTGTTGCCAAAGGCTATGCCCAAATCTATGGAGAGAATTATTCTGATACTTTTTCCCATGTTGCTAAGTTAACATCTATTAGGTTATTCATTTCTATGGCAGCCATTTATAATTGGCCTTTGCATTAACTAGATATCAAGAATGCCTTTCTTCATAGAGACCTCCAAGAGAAAGTTTATATGGAGCAACCACTAGGGTTTGTTGCTCAGGGAGAGTCTGGGAAGGTTTGTCATCTTCGGAAGTCCTTGTATGGACCGAAACAAAGTCTTCGTGCTTGGTTTGAAAAATTTAGTCTAGCAGTTGAAAGGTTTGGGATGCAGAAAAGCAAATCTGATCATTCTGTTTTCTACAAACAGTCTGAAATTGGTATTATTTTGTTGGTAGTATATGTGGATGATATTGTTATCACTGGGAATGATGCTGCGGGTATTTCATCTCTTAAAACTTTTCTCCATAGTCAATTTCAGACAAAGGATTTGGGACTGTTAAAGTATTTTTTGGGTATTGAGATAGCAAAGAGTAGGAAGGGGATATTTCTGTCCCAAAGGAAATATGTTCTTGACTTACTATCGAAAATGGAAAAATTGGGGATTAAACCAGTTAGTACCCCAATGATTCCTAACTTGCAACTCACAAATGAAGGTGAATTGTTAGAAGATCCTGGAAGGTATCGAAAATTGGTTGAAAAGTTGAATAATCTTACAGTGACTCATCTAGATATCGCGTATTCAGTTAGTGTTGTTAGTCAATATATGTCTAATTCGACTGTCAATCATTGGGCAGTTGTAGAACAAATTTTGTGTTATTTAAAAAGAGCTCCTAGACGTGGTATTCTGTATAAAAATCATGGTCATACTAGGATTGAGTGTTTTTCAGATGCTGATTGAGCAGGATCCAAAGCAGATCGAAGATCCACAACTGAATTTTGTGTCTTTGTTGAGGAAACCCAGTCTCATGGAAGAGTACGAAGCAGAATGTTGTCTCGCGATCGAATGCAGAGTCAGAATATAGAGTTATGGCACAATCAGTATGCGAAATCATGTGGATAAATCAACTTCTAACTGAAGTAGGTCTCAAAACCTCAATGCCTGCAAAATTGTGGTGTGATAACCAAGCGGCTCTTCATATTGCATCCAATCCCGTATTTCATGAGCGAACAAAACACATCGAAATAGATTGTCATTTTATTCGTGAGAAAATACAGCAGGGCTTGATTTCTACAGAATTTGTAAGGACTGGAGAACAATTGGGAGATCTCTTTACGAAACCTCTACATGGGGTTCGAGTTGATTATCTTTGTAACAAACTGGGCATGAGCAACATCTATACTCCAGCTTGAGAGGGAGTGTTGAAGATATGTGATCTGATATTATGGAAAGATTTGATATTGTGAATATTAGGAAAGATATTATTATAGTATCATGTATTAATTAGGTATCATATGATTATAGTATCATCTATTAATTAGGTTGTAGATTGATTTAGATTAGCATAATTTTAGGATCTAAATTAGGTTACACTTGTGTATATATATATGTATATTGTGTAGTCCAAAAATATGAAAAAGAGTATTTTCTCTCCCTTTGTCTTAGTTTTCACTTTTAAAGGTATAATTTTGGGAAAATCATCCAAAACGTCCCTCACATTTTGTAAAATAACTTTTTTCGTCCCTCACTTTTAAAAGTGTAATTTTATGTCCCTTACATATTCACATCGGTCAAATTTAGTCCCTAACTAGGTTTCCGATCATTTTTTGGCCGGAATCCATCATGTGCAAGGCACGTGATCATTTTTTAAGGGTGAATTTGTCAAATTATATTTTACATAATTTGATCTATAGTCCTCCACATTTTATAAAATAAATTTTTTCGTCCCTCACATTTTATAAAATAATTTTTTTCATCCCTCACATTTCACAAAATGAATTTATCTATCCCTCACATTTCAAAAAATGAATTTTTCATTTCTCACTAATTATGTGTGTGAATAATTTTTTTTTAAACACATGTATATGTCTATTTGATTTTGCTTAATAATAATAGCATAAACACATGTGTGTAATTGGGCCCAACTTGTGGGCTATCTTCTTTTTTTGTATGATTATGACTAATATTTACCAATAGACTCTTAATTTGCATATTCTTATTGTATTTTGACCGAAAATAGCTTTATTGGCCAACTTGACAATGAATGCAAGATTTTTTACTAGCTAATACCAGATAAAATCAAATGATCACGTATAATATATGGTATTCATATTATTAAGTGAAATCAAATAGACACATACATATATTTATGCTATTCGTATTATTAAGCAAAATCAAATAGATATATACATATGTTTAAATAAAAATGTATTCACACACATATTTTTTTTTTTAGGGTTTCGCTTACACACATAATTAGTAAGGGATGAAAATATTCATTTTTTAAAATGTGAGGAATGAAGAAATTCATTTTGTGTAATGTGAGGGATGAAAAAATCATTTTATGAAATGTGAGGGACGAAAAAATTTGTTTTATAAAATGTGGAGGACTATAGATTAAATTACGTAAAATATAATTTGACAAATTTACCCTTAAAAAATGATCACGTGCCTTGCACGTGATGGATTCCGACCAAAAAATAATCGGAAACCTAGTTAGGGACTAAATTTGACCGATGTGAATATGTAAGGGACATAAAATTACACTTTTAAAAGTGAGGGACGAAAAAAGTCATTTTACAAAATGTGATGGACGTTTTGGACGATTTTCCCTATAATTTTTTTCTTTTACAAATTTACATTAGTCAAATTTGGTCCCTATTTAGGTTTTTGATTAGTATTTGGCTAAAATCCACTACATTCCTTACATTTTTGAAGGGTGAAAAAATTTATTTTGTGAAATGTGAGAGACGAAAAATTCATTTTTTGAAATGTAATGGACGAAAAAATTCATTTTTGTAAAATGTGAGCAACAAAAAAATTGAATTATGTGAAATTTGATTTGACAATTTTACCCATAAAAAATGATCATGTGCATGACACGTGATGGATTTCGACAAAAAACGAGTCAAAGACTTAGGTTAGGACCAAAGTTGATCAATGTGAATTTGTAAGGGACGTAAAATTACACTTTTAAAAGTGAATGACGAAAAAAGTTATTTTGTAAAATGTGAGGACGTTTTGAATGATTTTCCCATATGAAAAAGCTAATCTTTTATTCAAAATCTGTAGATTGCTCTTATTTTTTGAATAAAGAAAAGGAATACTTTCAAAAACATCTCTTGAGGTTTCTGACAATTATATTGCCCTTCTTCGAAATTCTAAAAATATCACTAACCTTCCTTAAGGCTAAGTTTGGGAGTTTAAGATAGAAAAGAAAAGAAGGGAAAACTTAAGTTATGAGAGAAGAGAATGGATTGTTATGTTGTTTGAGAGTTTTGAGAAGTAGTGGAATGATTTTGGATATAAAAGTCATTAAATATTTGTTCAAGGCACTTTTAAGGATAAAATAGGTATTTTAAAAAACTTTCATAAGTTTCCTCCAACTTTCTCTCCATTTCTCTCCAATTTGAGAGGAAAACTTTTACTTACTATTTATTCTCTTAAATCCTTCTCTTTCTCTTGTTTTCTTTCCTAATAAAAACTAACAAACGAAGGAAATGTTCACTTTTTCTTCTTTCCTTTTCTTTTCTCTTCAAATCATCCACTCCCAAACGAACCCTAAAACCAATTTTCTTCTAACAATTTAGTCCAATTCAAAAAAAAAGCAACAATAAAAAAATAATTTCAGGTGTGAGAAGATTTATTTATGCCAACAGTGCCCCTCAACTATTATACTGGTTAGATTAAATATTTAATCTAACTTGTTAATTTATTCCATGCCTTTTTCTCCATACCTTAAAACAACTTTAAAAATTCAACAAAACAATTTTTTCCATTCCTTAAGATTCTTGTTACCACCACAATTATAAGAAAAATTAGCCTAACCGAAATCTCTTTATATTTTGTTCCTTTAATTTGTCAAGGACATAATTATTTCGAAAAAGGATGCCTAATATTGGATATCTTTTTAGATGCCAAAATTAGATTTTCCATTTTACATTTCAAATTATGGTTAATTTAGTTTTGTAAATGGTTTAATTGTTTCTCATGTCTAAGTGCTTTAATTTATCAATTGCATTACGTTTGATTTCTTTTGTTTGTCAAGAATATAAACATTTAAAAAAATGCACCTAATATTGTCTCTATTTTTAGATGGCAAATTATTTAACTTTTACAATCCAAATTATGGTTATATATACTTAGCAAATGTTTAACTCTTTTTCTTCACATATATGTGTAATTATCCTAAATTATAAGGGTAATATAGTTATTTAGCCATTAGTGATGTAAGCAGAGGGTCCCAAAAGATTGACGTGAGATAAGTGAAAATTTTAAAATCTCAGAGGAGTACAGTGAAATTGTCAAAGCCCTCAATGGAGGATTCTGAAATTATACCTAAAAAGTAAGAGTTTAACTAAAAGAGTGGAAATCCTTTACATGGTTGAGTCTATTTGCATTGGAGTTTTAGGATTTTTTTTTTGTAGAAAAATTCATTATAATAGTGTGATGTATGAGGAATAAAAAGATAATTGAAAAATATATTAATATTTTAAAAACTTTTCTTGAAAAACTTGCTATTCAAAGATGTTATTATATATTTTGTTGCGACTCAAACTTTGTTCTACAAGTAAAACGAACCCTGGGTGAACGTAAAATTGTAAGTAGATTTGATGCTTGCATTGTAAAACATGATTACATTAAACTTTCATGATATTTTTCATATTAATGGCTTCATGAACAAAAAGTAAACCGAAAACTTTTATTTATAGTAATATGTGTCTATGACAAGCCAATAGCGACTGCTGTCGAGGACCTTCATGTTTCGCTTGACAGATCAGTGTTCGATACGAGATTTGGAGATAGGGAGGGGATTAAGTGGGAGGGGGGTAAAATAGTGTCTTTGACGTGTTGGAGAGGGTTACCAAGATTCCATCCAAGTACAAAATAAAGCGTTACTTTTGCCCATTCAAAATTTTATTAAATAGTTGTATCTTCTAATCTCTTATCGTATAGTATTAGTACAAGCAAATTTAGTCATTGTAATTAGAAAAAAGTGTATAAATATAAGAAACAGAAGTTATTATTAGTGTATGCATTTATAAAGTAAGTTGTGTGTAATTTAAATGTATTAACCAGTATCCAATAGAGACTCGTTAGAAAAACTATTATTAAATATGTATAAGTGGACTGATTCAATTATGCCTACTGCCCAATTATAATCCACATTCATTCAT
This sequence comes from Coffea arabica, assembly GCF_036785885.1. Lineage (NCBI taxonomy): Eukaryota > Viridiplantae > Streptophyta > Magnoliopsida > Gentianales > Rubiaceae > Coffea > Coffea arabica. The sequence goes on along the minus strand of NC_092312.1, from coordinate 67,499,552 downwards.
TTTGACACCTTTATTTATATTACAATGGGTTGTCACATTCATTCATTCATTCATTTATATTACAATGGGTTGTCACATATTAAAAAATGATTAGAGTGTAGCTTGATTCTTTCTAGGTAGTGTTATATTTATAAGGAAAAGTATGTGAAAGCAAGTTTTTTTTTTGTTTGCTTTTGCATGCATTTATTAACAAGAAAGTTAGTCAATTTCTCAATATTATCACTCACTTTCTTGCATTTTGTGTCTTACAAAAATTTGCATTGTTTATACAAAGTATCCAAAGGTCATAAGTGTTTTGTAAGTCAGGAGATTATTATGTAGATAAAGTAAATATTGTTGTTCTTTTATTTTTTTCAAATTAGAGTGAATATTATTGGGTTTAGCCATGGTTCAAAGTCGCGGTCGCGGTTGCGGTTGTGGTCCGGACTGTTCTACATCAGTTTCGATATATTGGTTACGGTATTGGCAAGATGCAAATTTTTGAAATATTTAATATTCTAAAAATTATAAAAAAAATGATAATTAAAAATAATTAAAAAATTAGCAAAAATAATAAAAATTCGAGTTGACTCGAGATGACTCGGGGCGGTTCGGCCGTTTCTATCCAATTCGCAGACGTCTCGCCCGAGTTTTTGGTGATTCATTATTTCAGAATTATCTCATCTCGATATTGGATCGAAAAATCCTGTTCCGATGACAACTCGGCCTAGCTGTCTCGGTTTCGGCCGAGTCTTTAAACCATGGGCTTAGTGGACTGGCGCCCAAGTGCTTGCTAGGTAGGCCTGTCAACGGGTCGGGTCCGGGCCGGAATTAATAAATCCGGACCCGGACCCGTTATACTGCATTACTTCCAGACCCGACCCAAATACCCCACGGGTCTCTTAATATATCTACCAGACCCGCACCCGACGGGTCTCGGATCCGGGTCGGGCCTACCCGGAAAAAGGCCCGAGAAAACCTGTTTTTGATACAACTTCAGCGCCTGAAAATGCAGTCTGATTTTTATCACATTTTGCGGACTACGCAAGCCTTTGCGAAATCAGGGAAGTTATTTAATTTGCCGAAGAAGCAGAATCGAACTTTTCTTGCCGAAAATTCCAAATGAAAGAGCTATGGTGCTTGTCAGAAACAATACAACCCACATTTGATATTATACAGGAAAACATACAACTCAACCACAACAAAGCTGAAAAAGACAAAGACCTATGACTTGTTTCCAACTAACTTGTATATATTCGTAGAAATAGCTATGGTGCTTGTCACAATAGCTAGAATGACTATTGCTGTTGCTATTATTCTGTCCCTTCTTGTTGAAATGCCGTGGATATCTTTGCCAAAGGAAAAAAAAAAAACAAATGGTTCAATTTAACAGCGAAATCACAAACCAAGAAAACAAGGGCAATTTAAGTTAATCTTTTGTTTTTTTCCCCTTACTATCCGCATAAGGTGGGTTCGGCAATACCTTAAAGCAATTATGCCTGGGAAGATGAAGGCAAGACAGATAGCAAAAGCTCCAATTTTTTCAGCTTGCCAACCGTGAAATTTTCCCTCAACAGCTGGAAGAGTTGGGCTTCTTTGGAGCTGCAACTGTCACTCCGTCAGGCATCAGAGATGAAGAGAGCTCGCCAGTTTCACGGCGGACTGGTCACTGGCGGAGGCGGAGGATGTGAGGCGGGACTGGTCACTGGTCAGAAAAGAGGGGAGGATGTGAGGCCGGTAGAAAAGAGGGAAGAATGAGACTGGAAGAGCTGGCGGAGGCAGGATGTGAGGCGGGACTGGTCACGGCAGAGCAAAAGAGAAAAGAGAGTGAGGGGAAAAAGAGATGTGCGGCGGTGGGTAGGTTAGGGTTGGATAAATTTGGGAACGAAAGTAGTAATATATAGGTATATATTTTTAATTATTAATTAATTAAAAACGGGTCCGGGTCGGATACGGGTCGGAATGGTATATTCCATATCCGACCCGTAAATTATTAAGAGGTAACGGGTCCGGGTCCGGGTCCGGGTCCCGGAACAATATACCTACCCGTACCCGGCAAATTCGTCCGGGTCCGGGTCCAGACCCGGACCGTTGACAGCCCTATTGCTAGGTAATCGTCAAGAGTGTTTATTTTTTCCACAATAGTTAGTTTGGAAAAGAGTGTGTACAATCATGTAATAAATTATGTATAATGAGTGAGCACTCGTACTCGCTAAAGAAGCCCAATATGATTTTAAGATTTGCTGAAAGCTGAAAGAGACATGCAACTTAGAACCGAGAAGTTAGCATTTTATAATATCAACGTATAGTTAGATTTTAGCTCCTAAAAATTTGCTAATTAGATAATTCTTAACCTTACATTGATGCATTCTTTTTACATGCCTATTTTAGTTCCTAAAAGTTAGCCAGTTTTCGACCTGATTCCCCTTTCAATTTTCCACGTTCCTATCCTACCCCTTAATATAATCCTTATATTTTTTTTAAAGTTTTTTTTCCCAAAAACGTTATAACTTGTCCGGCCCCCTTGATTCCCGCTCCCTCCTCAAAAATGTCATACTTCCTTTATCAATCACTTTCCCACATTCAAATCAGAAGTCAGAACTCCAATTTTCCCAAATAAAGCTGATAACTCTCATTATTAGAGGTACGAAATCCCACTTCATAGTTTGTCATCATGCATGCCTTATGTTGCATCTCTTTTCTTGAATTTTCATTTTCAGAAATGTGAAAATCAATTTTCTTTTTGCAGTACATTGTCGTTTTTTAATCTCAAGTGGGAAATGTTTCGTATGTAGTGATGCTTTTCATTGCTTATAGAGAATGTTAAATGAAGAATCCACCAACCTGATAACATTCCTCGCCAAAGAATTCTCGGTACTTATGTATGCGTGTGTCAAAAGTCTGTTTAGAGAATGTTTCTGTTGATTCATGGAGGTTAAAAGGTTGTTGTAGCATCATTTCGTGTGAAGGACAGTGTTGATAGGCTAGACCTGTACATTGGAAAGAAATGTAATAGGACACAAACAGTTTTAAGCAATGTCTGGAGATTCCCATTGGAGTACAAAGTAAACTTAGAACCTCCTTTTTTTTTTTCTCTCTCTTTTCGTGCTCAATGTGCCCACTAGCCTGTGCAGCCTGAGCCACTGTGCGATAGCTTGACTTAGAACTGCAATCTTTCTACGTTTAATGAGCTCAATGAGCCCGCTAGTGTGTGCAGCTTGAGCCACTACACACTAGCATAACTTACGAAGTTTTCAGCCACCCTGAACAAAACAGATTTCTCAATGTTCTGTATTCCTGATGGACAAGGAGAACTCACACCTTCAGCATAGGAGTAGGGAAATGGGCAGGAATTGGAGGATATGTTGTAGTTTTATCTCCTTTTGCTGTTAATGCTCTTCTGCATTCAAATATATATCCTTCAATTTGTAATGCTAGGAGGGAAGTTGTACATTCTAGTCAACTGTTTTCTTGAGCTGTTTGAGCAAATGAACTAATTTATCAGAAGTTTGAAGTTCACATGTTTGATCCTGTCGGTATTTGCTTATCTTTCTTATTCTATTGGAAGTTTCTTAAAGCCTGAATAGACCAATCTTATGAGGATATTATCTACAATGACTTAATCGCATGATTTAGACGCATGCATTTGAGCAATGGGCTTCAGTAGCTCTGCTTCAACAGCATCAGGAAATTTGAGAGAATTCCTTGGTTTATTAAAATGAAGAAAGCAACTCTAGGTTAGCTTGTCATTTGGAGGACTCATTCACAACAATTTAGTTTATCATAAATTAGTTATGCAGAACCTCAATAATTTGATGCGTTCATTTGGTAATCATGAAAAAGCGAGGCATGATTCTTGTCTATCTTAAACTATTGATCCAAAATTTGCTTTTAATGAAGTTATTGCCACAATGGATCGAATGAGGCCCGTGCATGTGAGGCAGGCAAGTGGATCAACCACGCCTACTTCAAATACACCTTCCTCTCCAATGAATTCAGCATTGAACCGTCACATGCGTTCGGGTTCAACTGGCAACTTCAAGAAACCACAACATACAAAAGCTGCAGCTCAGAGGCTTGCTCAGGTCATGGCACACCAGATGGCTGATGATGAAGATGATGAGGATGATCTTCTGTATGAGTACAATCCTTCAAGTCTCTCAGCAGGTATTGGGCTTGCAAGTTCAAGGCCAACAAGAGCTCGCTCTCCAATGGTAATGTTCTGATTTTGTTTTTGGTTTAATCAGGAGAAAATGTCATACTGTCTACACATTTACACTTTATCTGCATGAAGCAATAGCAACAAATGTATCTGAAGACTTAAAATTCACGACAAATTGCAGCTAAGTGTCAGCTAAGTATTTGGAACTATCAGATTCAGTTATGGCTAGAAGATATTTTTTCTTGTTTTGCTAAAGCATTCCTCTTAGAAATTACCTCAACATTTGATAGCAGAAATTTTCTTTTATGTTACGCTGCTTTTAATACTTTAAACTTGTAGATATGTTAGTTTTGTAGGAAACATGTAAGTATTGTTGTCATCTGAAACCCTTTTACAGCAGTTGTCCATTTCTTCTCTTAATCTCCTATTGCTCAAACTTGTTTTAGCATGTATACCACATAAATATTTTGAAAGCATATGTGGAGGGTGCATATTTATTGTCAATATTGGTGTGCCTTTTTCAGTTTAAACAGCAGTACTTGATTATTCATTAACATGTACTTCTCACTTGTTTAATCATCTTTCTGTAATGGCCATTTTTAGGATCACAAATTTTCCCATGATTTTAGGCCTAAAACTTTTCTGTCAACTGTTCTTAGTCAATTCGCAACCCCATGGAACAGTCTTCATCTCTGCGATCCACATCAGGTTTGCGAGCATCTCCAGCTGTTAACTCAGTGGAAAAGCAACCTTCATCAGTTCGTTCAACGGGAAACATCCGATCATCTCATTCCAATTCCTTGGAACAGATTCCCTCCAGTCATTCTCTTGTAGCTGGCCGATCAACTCAGTCCAATTCCTTGGAACAAATCCCCTCTAATTATTCTGTTGTATCTGGTCGTGCATCTCAATCAGCAAGCTCGGTTGATGAAGCGCAACCTCCATCTGCGAGTAATAATTCAGCAGTCAGTCGAACATCTCTATCCAATGGTGTTGAACAACCTCTCTCCGCTCGTTCACATAGCCGTCCAAATCTTGGTGTCAAGACAGTTCCCATGGTACCCCCCGCTGTACCACTATCACTTAGGTCCAATGTATCAGCTGTTCCAGCTGAGGTTCAACCAGAGAGTCATAAGGATAAAAGGTATTCCTTCTACAGCTTTAAGTGTTGTACATTGGGAGTTACATCTACATTGTTTTTAATGTCTTCAATAGGCAATAGCAGAATTCTTATTTCTCCCCAAGTCTTATCTACTTTTAGAACTTTTTTCGACTCAAAAACATGTCTTTGCTAATAAGTGGAAAAAAAAAGTAACTACCAATTGGTTTATCCCTTTTGACTTTGCTTAAGAATTAGAAAAGTTTAGCTTAAGTGTCTACTTGGTTTTCATTCTTCTTGGTTCAGTTGATCATAAATTCTTCAAATAAGCATATGTCCTACAGCTGTGGTTCTTACTGAATGATGTCCATGAATTGCTTCAAGCCCTTATAGTATGTCTTGTAATTTCTAGCAATTGTTACATATCATGGTTTAAGTAAGACTAAACTCTTTCTATTTTACTAATGCTTATGCAAACTGTAGCTCTCATTCTCTGAATTTCGCTGCACAACCAGGTTATCTATGGATTTTGGAACTTTCAAATACAAAGAAGCTGGCCAACAATTGTCCTCCTCTTCTGACCTACAAGATCAGGTCTGTTGATCTATCCATAAATTAAATCTGCCTTTGACAAATAACGTGTTTTTCTCCTGTATAGAGATGAATCATTCTTGATCCTACAATTCTTGTGATGCACATTTATGACATCATAATCACATGGTCTTGATCTCCATAATGGACTTCTAGAAACTGCTTAGGAAAGTTATAACTAATGATCATTGGTAGAGTAGTAACTTTCAAAAGAAAATATGTAGGTGTAGTAATGCATGTATTTTAATTGATGTTTACAGCATTAGTTCATAGATTTTGAAGATACTAATGAGGTTCAATTCAAATTGCAGATTGACATGCTCCAAGAAGAAAATGAAAGTTTAAGTGAAAAGGTGAGTCTGGTTGATTTCGTGCTTCACCCCTTGTTCTCTTATATTGGTTATTTCAAATGCCTGGTTAGGAGGATGTTTTGCCACTGGATGTACAATATTTTATCCTACTTCCATCTTAATATTTTCTTTTTCAGGTTCGACTTGCAGAGGAAAGATGTGATGAAGCAGAAGCTAGAGTTAAGCAGCTTGAGAAACAGGTAATCCTGCAAAGGGATCATCCAACATATTGTTGCAATGCCATCTGCATTTTATAATACTGGTAGTTTTTCCAGTTGAGTCAAAGTTGATTGTTTTGAGTGCTTATCCTGCTTGATTTTGTAAAATTCCTTTTTTATTGACAAAGTGTGAAAAACGGCAAACAGGTTATAAAGCTATGTGAAGAATTTGTATAAAAGGAGAGTTAACATCTTACAATAAGTTTTAATAGGATTTGAAAAGTTGCATATAGCTTTGTCATCAGTTGGGCCCTTTCTCTACCTTTCATGCATACTTTTTGAACAGAAATTACTGAATAGATTTAGGAGTTTCTATCCATTGTAAAAATAGTTTTTCTTCCCTTCCACGCTGTGCCAGTGGAGCCAAATTCTCCCTCTCTGGCATGTGTCTTGCAATGCCTCCAGAAAGCTCTGTCCAAGTGATGGATTTTTATTGGATTCGAAATAAGGCAGATAAATCTGGCTGTTTCAGAAAAAACCACACAATGAAATGTAGATTGCCTACATTTCTTGACTCCCAAATCATGTGCATCAATTACTTACCTAGCAATATTACTATAGTGCAATCTGCAGTCGCAAATAATTTGTAAGGATATTCTATGGGTCTTTCCAGAGGATAAGATGCCCCTCTTTTGCGTAGGAATGCTTTCCCCAAATTGACTCTATGTACTATAGCAACTACTTTTAGAAGAATGTTCTATAGCATTTAGTTTCAGCGGCTGCTCTTACCTTTCAGGCTCCAATGCTTCTCCTAAATCTGATGCTTTTTCTGACTTCACTCTGATAGATTCAATTAATCTGTTCCTAGTAATTGAAAGTTAAGTGAAACTGTCACGATGGTGTCTATTTACTATTCATCTTCCTAAGCTATACCACCTTCAGCCTCACATGGATGTGTTTCCCTCACTGATTTTCATCCCACTTGATGCTATACCAAAACTGCAAACATGATTTTTACCTGCCTGTTCCTAAGTATGCCCTTCTTGTGAGGCCGTATTTCAAATAGAATTGTTAGTTATAAGTTTTGCTAGTGGGAACCTCTGAGACTTTGCTCTTGTGATAGTGCCCAGTGCTGTCTAAACAAAATGGTTCTTCTTAACAATCATCTATGATGATGTCATTTATCTTTCGTCCTACATATGTTCTTACTGGCACCAATGATTAGCAACTTTCTAGAATGATGTTGTTTGGCTACTATGTTTGAAATGCTAAGTTGTTCATGGCAAGAAGTTTGTGTTGTTAGATTGCAAATCTCGGAGAAGGGACATCATTAGAAGCTCGTCTCTTGAGCAGGCAAGATTTTAAACTCTAACATATCTATCTTCACAATTGCCTTCTCAATAATGAAATTTCTTTGATTTTGCATCACAGGAAAGAAGCAGCTCTACAACAAAGGGAGGTATGTACAATGAGAAAGCTGTTATGATTCGAGGAAAGTAACTGCCATTTTTGGTTTATATCTGTTGTCTAAGGTGCATTGTTATAGTTTTATCAAATGCACATTGCTTACATTCTGTTTTCATGTGAGTCTTTGTGGCTGCATCTTCAGCTCTCATTAGGCCTAATTATTTACTTGTACCAAGTTGCAGATGTTTTTTACAGTGTACAAAGGATGTTGCTTCGATTATGCAATATTTCTCCTTTCCATCCTGGACATTATCTTTATCTAAAGTGGATAGTGGACTTGGAATGACATGTGATTTGATTGTGTAGAGAATAAAACTGAGTTTCATTCATTTCTTTAAGCGCTCAATCTTTTAGCTTTCATGATAAGAAGCTCTCATTCATCTCAAACCCTTGACCTGCTAGAAGGCATAGTGTGATCTGAAGATGAACCCTCCCTGAGGAAAGAGTTACTGTGCCTGGTATCATCTTATTTGCAGCAGGATACTTTTGTTGATCCTTGTAGATGCTTCACTTTTTACTTGCTTCAAATGAACCTTGGGATGTTGATGTTGAGCTTATTTATTGTGAAATTAATGAAATTGGCAGTTTGATGCAACGAACAAAAGAAGTTACTCCAGAACACAAATTTTTATGTTGTTGAAGGTCCAGCATTTTTAACTGAATCCAGTTTTCTTAATAATTTGAGTTGGTCTTCTAGTTGTCTTAGATCATAGGATTCTAGCAAGATACGTTTCTGATAGCTCTTGCTAGTATGTAGACTGAGGAAATATTCATTTACTTGAGAATATTTGATAGAATAATCAATAGTAAGTGTATGCATTTCCCCCTTCTAAGCCTATGGCTATATTAAGATGGAATAATTTTTGAAAACATTGTTTAAGAAAACTTCAGGCACATTCTCCAACAACCATCTTATGTCAGATACCATACATCCAAAAATAAATTACAGTACTACTTTTATGAAAACATTTAGAACATTGGATAACTATTTTTGGGTGACTGTTTAGTAGAAGCCGTTTACATGGTTGTCAGCGCTTTAAATGCTAGTTTAAGATGAAAGATCTTCTGTCTAATTTAGAAGCACTAGCTTGCCAGGTCAATGTGGCTTTGAAAAGGTTTTCTTTTGATAGTTATAAGTAGTGCTAGTAAATGGTTGCAGACATTCTACAGTCTCATAAGGCGGATTTGCTGAAGTTTTAGTTCATGGGAAAAATTACAATTGGCTTCTGTATTGAAATCTTTTGTAGGTTTCATGGTAAACTGACTGCACCTGAATATTCCATCAGCACTATTCTTGATAGCAAACAAAGCCTTTGCTAGTTCTCTGACAGATTCAGATATTTTACTGGAGAGTTCTATTATTTTGCTTTGATAATTATAGAAGTTTGAGTTATGTTGTCCAATGATATTGTCTCAGACCTAATCTTGGTTTATCCTCTTTAACTCTTATAACAATAAAAAGTTCTTGATTTACTGGTTAAGAGAGTCTTACTTGCGTTTGGCTCCACATGCAAATGGGTACAAGTATGAAAGTCCATTTTGAAGACATTGGCGTGTTGGATGAAAGGCTAAGAGAAATCCACAAGTTAAAGCACAATGGAAGATATCGTGGGACTATTTGATTGAAATAGAAACGCCAATGCAATTGAATTTGCAATTTCCATATATTATAGGGAGAATATCGAATCAAAAGCAAAAAGAAAAGCTTTGCACTAGGTTTTCTATTGTGCTCAAAGCGAAGAAAGATTGTTGGAACTTAGCTGTAAAGTTTCAAGATAAGCATATGTTTTGATCTTGGTTAGTCACTTTATTAAAGCTTTCTGTATGAAATGTACGTACGAACTTATGGTCTTATGTTTCTATTGAGGTGCTCCTATGTTATTGTTGCCCAATATGACAAATCCGTGTAAGGTAATATTATCATGACGACGCAAAGATGAGAGTATTAGATTTTAGGGCCTAGCAGGTTCTCTAGAGCTATAACATAATAGGAGTGTACTAATTACGTAAGTGGATCCATACTGGCGGTTTTTTCTTGTTTCTTCAAGTTGATCATGGCTTTCTTCAAAGATAGAAGCTGTTTGTTAAGTGATAACAATGCTAGTTTGCATCACCTTCCAATTTGCGAAGGTTGTATCCCTTCTCTCAACCTACAGGGTTTCTGATCTGCAGGCAGTAGTATTATGCAGTTTTATTACCTATTCAATTGGTCCTGGAGTTTATTATTAACATCCATATTTTTTAAATGATCTGTACTCTTGACCATAAGAAATAAGCCAAAGTTATCTCTAGTCATTACTGTTCATCTAGTTATCAAATTGTTTTTTGACCAGGGCCTGTTTCGTTCTTCCACTCTGTGGCATCATTATTGGAAATCTCTCTGTGTCAGGATTCCTCTTCTATAGTTCTGCACTTAAATCTGATGTCTTCTGAACAAAGTCTGAATCCAATGTTAACTACTTGACACCTTCATGATCTAGACTGAAACAACTAAGCCTCAAAAAGTACTCATTTGTATCCTTACGAATTGATGTTGGATTCACTTTAGGTGATAATCATTTGTAAGGAAAAGGTATTATTCTTATACTAATGTAAGCTGTGGTATTATTTTTCCTTATACTAATGTAAGGAAAAGGTATTATTTTTCCTTATACTAATGTAAGTTGAATGCAGTATTATTCTTATCCATTTATTTGTGGTCCTTTTGGCTACATGAAAAGGTATTGTATTGAAATGTTTTCGAGGGTCTTTGATTTATTTGACGAATAATGCAAAGAAAGACATTGCACTGCAATGTTTTCTAGGTTCTTCATTTCCACGGTGAGGACATTAGCCTACGAGTATAACTGACATGAAATGAATATTAGTTATCTCTTCTTAATGGCTTTTCATAACTAGATGATGACAGAATTCTCTCTAGCTCTAATGATTTCAAAGCTTAATTTGATGACTTTATTTTTTTCTTTTCCTATTTTAACCTGTATTTGGTTTTGAATTTGTAAAGCATTTAATCTTCTTGCATGATATGACTAGATTGTTTCAAGAAATCACTTAATTTTACTTGTTTGGCACCTAATCAGATTACTGAAATAGTTGGAGAAGTGAGCATCTTTTCCTCCAAGGAGTTGACTATTTAATTGGTTGAAGCTGATACTGATAGGCATATATTAGGTCTGAAAACTACAGATGATGTATTAGTGTGAAATTTTAGAATCATATAAGTAGAGAAGCTGTATAACAGGATTAGTGACACAGAAATGCTGATCAACTGAGGTGAAGGAACATCACCGTGCTCTTCCTGGATGAATTGTTTGTACATGTCACAGTTATACTTGCAACAGAGTGATCGAACATCGTGCTTTCTACAGAATAAGTGTTAGCTCTCAAGAAGCAAACACAGAAAATAATTGTCATGGACAGTAGGCACAGCTTTCCATGCACCAAACACGGCAAAAGATCTTTATAACTATATTTGGGCCCTAATCAGTAGTTTTCATTTGAAGTAGATCTTTTTTTTTAATATTTAATTTTCTTTAGGGAGATTTCGCCATGGTGAATGTTCTTTTGTTAAACTTGTTGCGCATGTAATGTAGATGCATAAGTACTTATTTTAGATACTTAAGTTCAACCTTGAATATCTGCAAATTATGCATTTTACCTGCAGGCTGCTCTGAAAGTTGCAGCACAATATGCTGGACAAGGTGAGATTGAAGCATTGCGTACAGAAGCTGAGGTATGAAAACTTCTATCTTGTACATTTTGCTAATGACATTTTCTGAGTCTTTTATGTTCTCAAGTAATATAAGATGCATGGTAGCATGTTTTTAATTTTGTAACTTTGAAATAGACTGCTAGAGATGAAGCAAATTCTGCTCTGGAGCAGCTACATGAGGCTGAAAGAGAAGTTAAGTTACTCAGAACAATGACACACAGAATGATACTGACTCAGGAAGAGATGGTATATTGTTTGTGCCATTGTTCATTGGATGTTTATTGATTTGTTTATGTGTCATATGATTTACTGTCTTACACCTTAGGAAGAGGTTGTTCTAAAGAGGTGTTGGCTCGCTCGGTATTGGAGTTTATGTGTCCAATATGGTAAGTTCATTTAGCAAATAGTTTAAAATCATAAGAAGCTGATTCATCATTGTCTTCCGTTCAATTAATGTCATGGATGGCTTGATTAAATGGAAACTGAACAGAGAATTCTTTCCATCCCTCATTACAAGTTCTATGTGCTTACTCATATTAAGTTATCCATTAAATCTATTTCATATCAATATAAATACTTGTGTTTCCTCTGTGTAAACTAAAATCAGCTTTGTGACGGAAAGAAAGGCGTTGAACAATTGAACTAGACATATAAAATCCCTGAAATTACAGATACAAAAGCTTTCCACCTGAAACCATTTGAGGAAAAGGGGGAAAAGAAAATTAAAGTACTGTTTAATGCAGACGGTTTAGAGAAATTTTCCAACTCTTATGTAATTGTGAAAGAATCCTCAGGGAGCAGATTCAGCTCACATGAATCCGTAGCCTTCTACAGCTAAAAAGCCCACTCTTTATCCAGTTGCTTTTGGCATCTCTCTTAGACTATATAATTGATTGCAGTCATCTGAGTTATCTTTTGCACTCATTTATAAGATCTTTCCACTATAATAATGCTGAATCCAAGACAAGTAAGCAAGTTTTTCCATATTATAGATTAAAAAAAACCAGCCCATTTTTCCTCAAAAAAAGATTGGAGTGAATAACATCGTCAGACCGCAAACTTTTCCTCATCAAGATTAGAAGAATACTTGTAACTAGTTTCTAAGTGAGTCTGAAAAGGTCTAAATACCATGTACACTTGCAATATTACTTTGTAGAGGTGGTCAAGGCCTCATGTCATGTCAGCTGGTAGCTGACTTTGCAAAACTAGCATACAGTCTGTGTATTGGTTTACATCAATGGCAACATTGGTATAACCGATTTGCTATCACAAGTTCCCTTTTGAGTACCATCTATGCTAAGGAAGAGAAACTGGGGACTCTGGGATACCATCTTGCCATTTACTGTCTTCTCAAATCCATTTGATGCTGGAGCACATAGACCTTCTTGTTATTTAATCCTACAACTGATTGGTTAAGCAGTTCATTCAGAGATTATTCTTGTAATGTATTATCCATGTGCAGCATATTTCTTATGATAGGAAACTGTGTTGTCTTGCAGCCCTATTATTATTCTTTTTATATGCTGCAGCAACAGTTATTTCTTCTAGTTAACATAGAATCTTAATTCTCTTGTGGTTTTCTGAACCCTTAAAACTATACAATATAGTACTTTCTCTTCAATAGTCTACTTTCTGAACCCTTAAAACTACACAATATAGTACTTTCTCTTCAACAACATACATTGATCGTCTGTAATTCTCCCACCACATTTCTACAACACATGGCCTTAGTCCACTACTTGTATTGGCCAAATCAACTTTAGGTCTTATTTGCCCTGAGGCGTAATACATATACTTCCTTGGTTACCCCATTTGGTCAATGAGTTAGACAGCTGATTACCATATAGATTCTGCAATTTGGAATAGAAGTGAAGACTTTTCAAATGCTATTCTCTTCTTCACCGTATTTAATGTTTAGGTAACAATGTCTAAACCACATTCACTTCTGGTCTTTCCTTAGGCAAGGGGATTATATGTCAAGGAACACCCAAAAACAGAATCAATTTTCTGTTTCTCTTCTGTGAGAGGTTGGTGATTCAAACTTGTTTTTATAGGTATTCACGCAGAGCTAGCTCCAGCTAGACATAAATATTGGTCCTCTTTTGCCCCACTTCCCAATGAAGTTGTCTTAGCGACTGGCGAGAGAGCAAAAAATGAAAATGCCTCGGGTAAAGTCTCTTACTCTGCTTGACAGAATGAAAGAAGAAAACAAGTTTCATGTTTTTTGCTTTAAATAATTATCAACTGGATCGTTTTATGTTCTTAGATTTGCCTTTGTTGCCTTCTCATATCTCTTCTATCATCTCCAGTAAATAATGATGTAGAGGAGAGAGACAAAGTTATAAAGGATAATCATGAACTTTCATCAGAAGGAAGTGTGGAAAGCATGCTTTTTGTGGAGAAAGGTCTGCGAGAACTGACATCACTCAAGGTTTTGACAAATACTTCTTGCCATGCTGTATGCTAGGTTTCTCATTTGCTGAAACTAATGCCTGTGGTACCTGTCACGTTCCTTGAAAGCTTAAATTTGTCTGAAAAGCTTTCAAGATACGTAGGTTATAATCTCTTTCATTAGTTTGTTTTAGTACAAAAATGTGATAAACTGAAAATTGACATGCAAATGTCCTCATGCTTTGGAAACCCTACAACTAACAAGGACTTTACATGATCTAAAACATATGGGAATTGGTACATCATATTTTCATAGAGTAATCAGCAAATATCAACTTTTATATGGTGGAAAATGTTTTGTAACCACAATTACATTGAGTAGCACTAAATTATCATTGTATCACTGAGCTTGCCACACTAATAGAACATATCTGCTTCAATCGTCCATTCTTGATTTCTTAGTATCTTTCAAACCTTTTTATGAGTCGGACATTGACTAAATATTTGTAGAAAAATGCAGACTCAGAAAAATGATCTACATCTGGTAGTTTCTTACATAAATACTAATGTCTTTGCTGTAAACGTTGTCCAGATGTTCATGACAATAATGGAACTAAAGTTCCCTTATTAGGTTAAACAGTGAAAAAAGCACTTTTGGTGTTAGGCTTAAATGAGAACCAACTATTGTGATTAATCATGAAGCCGGTCTACCATTGAACTGTTTTTATGTGGTCATTTGTGGCATAACATTCCTTATGCTTATCCCCATATGGATTACCTGTTTGATTTTAATTCAATGTTTGACATGTGTTCAATCATATCAAGTGGCTGGTCCAAATATTAGTTCCACCTTCTTAAGTTTGATTGCATTATACTTTTAAACCTCTCTTGACTGAAGTTGACTAAAAAGAACAAATATCTACGCATCATTTTCTGTTACTTTATGTGCACTTCATATCACTTGCCTCCTTATTTGGAGGTTTGCTTGAGGATTCATTGTACATCTTGGTGTAGTTATTTGAATTCATTTCCCTGTCAAAGGTAGAAGAGGCAATAGCTGTTGCAATGGCCAAAAAGAGACGTCCAAGTCTAATAAAAGGTATTAATCTAGATTTTGTTTAGCCAAAGTATATCTAATAGTCAGTATATGATTCCTGCATCCCAGCATATGATGTATAGAAAAAGTTTCATGCAGGTAGGTCATGTGCAAAGCTGAAGGGCTTAGGTTAGAAAGACATAGAAACCATAGAGAAAGAGTGCCAGACATGGGAAATAGTACATAAAAAATTAAAAAGAGATAGGAAATACCATCACATAATGCGATTCATGGAACTATTTCTTTTGCCTCAATCTATAGTTTTTTTTTTTTTTCACACGAGTCATCATATAAGTATCCCATCTGGTATTTTTTCAATGAAATGATCTACTTTCGTTTCAGTTATTATTTCATTTATCAATCCCATTTGTCAGTAATTTTCCTCTTCTCTTGGTATGCCTGTAGATGAGTTGAGACTACCAATTGAAGGCCAGCATTTTGCAGAAGCATTTGGTAAGTGACATCAATAACACCGATTGAGTACCATTAGTGCCTGATCTTCTTCTTTAGTTCATCCAACTTTACTGATGACGGTTCTCTATCAAGGGACACATAAACATGAGCCTTGGCCAACTGATATGTCGACTTTTGCAGATTGCTTAACAATGTCATTCTATGCTCTTTGTCCCAGTTATTGTGATCTATAGAGGAGTTTTGAACGCCAGAAACAAAGTTTTTGATTTTACTCTTTAAATTGCGAAGCCTGGTAAAATGAGTAGTTTTAAGCAGCAATAAGTCAATCAACAAGAATATCCTTGGACAATTAGCTAAACATGCATGGACTAATGAATCAACTATTGCAGTTTCATAGTTATTGTTATCAATACCTGTTACGTAGGACTTACTTTTGACTCTACGTTGTGGATACTTATAAATACATTGTTACATGATGCGAAGGGATTCTAAATGAAACGGCAGTGTTCTTGTTATGTATGACTGAGATTTGGCATGAGGGAGATCACATATGACGGCCGTTTGTACCTAATGTAGACATGAAATGCATCAATCCAGATACTTCTATTAATATCGAATTCATTTTGGAAGGAACTTTGAACCTAATTATGCAATCTATTCTTGTTGCTTATACTTCAGAACTAAGCCCAGAGGAGTCTGAAGATGTACGTTTCAAGGAGGTATATTCATAAAGCTCTTTGTTTTCTTATTCTGTATTGAGTTTCTTGGTTGGTTATGTATTAGCCATATAGATTTTGTGAGACGATTAGACGTAAAGCTAACAACTTAATGAGACTCTCTCTTTCTCTCTCTCTCGAACAGACAACAAGTGTCAAGGTCTTTACATATCTGTTTGTGCGTGTGTATTTCCACTTATATATGGCAGGGATGCAGACAAATCAATGTAGTCATATAATAGGTCCTGAAATTGGTTGCCTGTTAATTTTAGAAGAATGAAGTCAGAACCTTGTAGTATTGTTTATAGTAAAACTCAAAACTCCTCAAATTGTCTTCAATAAACTGCAGCAGACTATTGTTTATAGTAAAAGGAGTTCAGTAGCAAACGAATGAAAAATTTTGTACTTCTGTACTTTGCACATTTGAAATTGATCCACGGGTAACAATATTATCAATAGGCTTGAATAGAGCTTAAAGTGGAATTTCTCAATTCTATTAGTAAAATCTTTGAATCACATTCACATGATGCATCAGAAGCTTGGATGGATTTGTAACCCTTGCAGGCTTGGCTCGCTTATTTCTGGAGAAGGGCAAAGAATCATGGAGTGGAGCCAGACATTGCAGAGGAACGATTGCAATTTTGGATCAGTCATGTTGAAGAGAGCTAAGTGTCCGTATCAAGTAGGGAGATATTGATGGCAAAATAGAAACCAGGAAACTAAATGAGAGTACCTGATTGTCAACAACTAACACATTGGCAGTACCTACAGGAAAGACCGACAAATCAGCAAGAGGATAATCTAGCCTTCATCAAAATTTCTAGCAGAAGATTTCCAGTTAAAATTTCTCAAAGAAAAAACCATCTATTTGGGAAACTAAAGAGTGAAAACACCGGGAAGCAAAAAAAATTGATAAAAATATAGAAAATAAGAATAGCAACATGGTTATGGCACATATTAAATCTAAATACCATGGAAACACAAACTGCATACCATCTTGACCAGCAGTAACATTTCCAAGATCACCAGCATGACGGTTCTCATCGCAAGGAGCACCATGCTCTTTGCCTTTTGGATTGAAATGTGGTCCTGCATATGAATAGTTAAAGATATCTAAAGCCAAAGGCAAAAACAAGTACTTGGTAAAATGGGCCAACAAGTTAAGATAAACTTTATTTCATCGTAAGATAGGTGGATGTTCAGTCAATGCATCTTAGGATTCCCTCAAATAATCTATTCAAAGATTTTCATTTCCTCAAATATTAATCCCTAAAAAAGGATCTCCTACAATTTGTTATTTTCTTTTTGATCTCCATCTTGAAGGAGCACTCAGCATGATTCAGCCTCACCCTCTCTTCGTACAGCAAGAATTCCTTTCTCACACACAAACACATTAAAGGCACAGAAGGACATGATCTTGGGATGTGCAAGCAACACCATTTCTTACCCCACACATACACACACAAAGGAAATGTTCTATTCTGGAGGGCCTATGATCTGTACTGGTTGCTTGTTTTTGGATTGTAGTATCGACAATAATAGGTCGCAGATGACAGCGGTTGGAAGGTCTTAGCAGTTCAAAGGGCTGCCATATTGGATATGGGCGACAATGAGGACCTAAATAAAGGGTTATGGAATGTAGTCACGCAAAACTAGAATTAGAAGGTTTTGCATAATTAATGGCAGCCACAAAGATAAAAATCTAATGCATCACAGCCCAGATTCCAGAAACTACACCTTTTTCGGGTCAACCTTGTAATGAACATCTTTTTCTTTTTTCTTTTTTTTGGGGGGGGGGGGGGGGGGGGGGGGGGGGGGGGGGAGGGGAGGAGCTGTAACGAACATCTTATGTGAATGTACTTTGGAAAAACAATATTGCTACATTGCCTTCTTTCTTGTTAAGTATTATCTAAAATGAAGTCCAGAAAAGACAAAGACTAGAAGGTACAAGTAGGAAGGAACTGGAGAATAGAATGATATTTCAAATGCATCATACTTAAGTTATGCACAAACCTAAATAGAAATATATGGTTTCTCTTGTAGACATAGTGGTATTTCATAAATATGTAAACTTTGTAGAATATATCATGGACAATACCAGTTGACATGCAGCCATTCGTTGTGTCTCCAAGGGCATGGACATGAAAGCCATGGAGCCCTGGTTTCAGACCGGTGATTGTTCCAGTAACAGTTGTAGGGCCTGGAATCAATGAAGAGAGCATTTGCAATTAAATTGCTAACGGAACATATATTACATGACACTGCAAAGTAACGACACGAGGCATTTTTTACCATCTCCTTCTTGGGTCAAAAAGATGGTGCCACTCACACACTCATTGCCACTAAGAACTGCAACAGCCTTCACCATTGTCTTTCGTGATCTACAACACAACAAAACAGTTAGAAATATATCAAACAAGGAAATCAGAGCATAGTGAATTGGCAGATAAAATAAATCAAACAAAGGGACACACATTTATTTTTTCTACACAAGCTCCAAAACCAACAAATTCCTTAAATCCACCAAAACATAGCCAAACCAGGAGACAAGCAAACTCGCTAATACATATTGTCCCGTCAACATAGTCAATCAACAAGTAAAGGGGGTCACTTGTCAGGATTCAGGGTAAGAGACTATTCAATTCTAGAAGGGTCTGACAGATTTTATAGAGTAATGGGTGAAGAGCAAATGAGGGAAGTTGTTGGTGGGGTGGGAGTTGTTTCAGATCAAATATTCAAGGGGATCTTTATCCATTCTACTCTAAGCACCTAGTCATCATCACACCTCAGCTACCCAATTCAAAACTAATTGTGTTACTGCAAATTTTGTTTGCTTTTTTGTAAATTTTTTGAAATAAGAAAAGAAATTGTGAGATTTCGTAGAAAAATTTTCTCGATATATATTTCAATCACTTTTTTAACTCATATA